>NC_138907.1:4252539-4385039 GCF_965231255.1 Vanellus vanellus
CCATTTTCAAATGAAGCGTATATATTTAGACTTGACTTCAGCTGTTCCCATGTGTGAATTTGCTTACTCTGTACTGCTTAAACATTGTTCTGTGTGTTAAGAAATTCTACATTTTTCTTCCTAAGAGGATCTTAGTTATTTTGATTTACGTGGATCTAAAGTGAACTTTTATCTTATTACAAAGTAAGCATCAGAGCTGTGAGAAACTTGGAATATATCGAGGTTCAAAAAAATATTAAATCCCAAACTGGGTTTGGAATATTTCTGTCTGGCTTTTACATCAGGGAGGATTGGGATGATCTTCTGCAAAACGAATAGTCAGTAATTTCAGAGTCATTAAATAAATAGTTGTTCGTCTGACCTCCCTGTGCGTTCACTGACCTCTGTCATTAGGTCTTCCTACTTCACGTGTCCGTGTGTACACCAATAATGCAGCTCTGTAGAATATTCCCTTGCATTCCACTGATAGGTAAAAACCGGGAAACTTCATTGGTTTGGGGGTTAATGTCAAGATATCAGTGTTTGGTGAGCCTACGGTGTATTTTAATTGGTGCAAATACTCTTTCAGAAAAAGAAGAGGATGAAGCGTTAATGCCTTTTTCATTTTAAGAGGCATTGGATAAAACGCGTATGTCTTGCTGAGATGAGGAACTAGTCTACGAGTCGTCTTTCTCCTTCGACATCTTCCATATTGCCAGGCTAGGGAAAAAGGTTCCTTATTGTTCTCTCACTCTGTTTCTGTGAATATTTACTCTTTTCTGAAAGATGTCACTGCCTCCATTTCAGTGGCCAAGACTGCCCTGCTGCTTTGAGCCTCCTCAGTTTTTTTTCCTCTCTTTTTTTTTCTTTTGTTTTCTCCCCCCCCATGGTAAAGGTTATTACTTAAGAGGTGAGTTACAGCCGTGCTTCTGCATGCAAGAAAGGTTGAACTAAGTTGATCTTTTGAGGTCCCTTCCAACCTTGGCTGTTCCGTGAGTCTATAAAGTTCTTTTCTTTGCACTGAACTCATCAGCATAGGTTAAACACAGATTGAGCCCCGTACAAGATTTGGGCTCAGGGAGACCTAGCAAGTAGTTAGTTACAATGGAAGCGTATTGTACACGGACAGTGAGAGAACCCTTTATAGCGAAGCAGCGTTAGGGGAGAAAAGGTATGGGGCGCGCATCTTGCAAACGTCTGTACAAGGTTCTTGTGGTTGTTATTCTTGAACATAGAGATTTAAATTGCACTAAACTCCAAGATCAGGTAAATTCTTTCAAGTTCTGGAGCCTTCTTCACCTAACACGTTTAACGTAATATACGATGCATTCAACAAATTCTGTAATAGAACACGAAATAATAAAACATGCAAATTCCTGGGAATATTTGCTTCAGCAGCACTTTGCAGTATTTACAGGGACCCGTGTTTTGTGGTCAATGCACGTGAATTTCTGGTTTCAGTTGAAACAGTTACATTTATTTATTTATTTTTCAGAGTAAGTATTTGGGCACAGAAGCCTGTTAAATACTGGTAGATTATTCCAGTAGTTAATCAATTAATAAAGGAGAGCTGGCGGGATCAAAATGATTGGCAGATATTCCTGGAACGAAAAGTATACAATGTAAAAATGGCAGGTTTCTGAACAAAAAGGGAAAAAAAGCCGTAGAAAGTAGTTTATCAATGCGGATTTGAATGACAGTGAATTTCTTCTAAATTAAAAGCACCATTTTTTCACCATTGTTTAGGATGGGCAGAAGTCATGCTATTTGTGAGTGCCGCTGAACTAACTCCTCTGTTTCTGTGAGGTACTGGGACTAGATCAAACCACTGGAAGTGGTTTAAGCATATGCAAATCCATTGAAGTTACTGACACTTTCATCTCCTTATTCAGTAGCTGGGTTTGGCCCGCTGAATCTCAACATGAGAAAAAAATGTTAGCTCTTTACTTTTTGTTAAGTTCAGCCTTATCACTTCTGGCGCAGATTTCATTTTATTACATCACGACTAATTATCCAGCTCGCTTTCCAATAAGATACCAACTTTTCACTTCAGTTCTTCCCATGGTTTAGTTTTTCTGTTTTCTATCTTGAAGAAATCTTATCTCTAACCCGCTGCCATAAACTGCTAGTCTGTAATAAGCTTGGTGGCGGCCGGAAGAAACATAAAAATTGTCAACTCACAAAAGAGAAAAGTAACGGCAATTGGCGGTGCTTTGGAAACCAGTCTCCCTGGTTTATTGGTTCAACTGTTCAGTTCACCTTAGAAAACCCAAAACCACTCCGGCCCTGCTCTTCTCCCTTGGCATCAGTCACAGAAGATAAGCGACTCTCTCAGTGGAGAACTGGCGGCATGCCCGTTCCCCACAAACAAACTGGAGATTTAACTTCCTCGCTTGCATACCTGAGTGACAGCTTGTATGGTTTGCAAGAAGGCACTGAGGCGCTGAAGGGAGCGCTCAAAATAGGAGCGGTAGGGCTGAATGGGGCCATAAATGCCCATGTGTGGAAAAGGCACCGGGTCAGCGGGTTGGAGGGCGGTTTCCAGCTCTGCCATAGCTATTTGTGGGAGCAGTAGGCGAGGCGTGCGATCCGGCCGTGGCAGTGTTAAGAATGAGCAAGCATCTGTAAAAATGGCATAGGATTCATGCTGTTATCCCATATTTTGGCATTCTCTCAAGAGGAAGGTTGTTTAATGCCTAATACTAGCATTATTCCTGCCTGGAATTTCTGGATGCAACTGCACTATAAGCAAAAATTATTAATAATCAAATTAGAGCAATTAATCGGAGTTAAAGGCAAATTTTGTTACCTCCTCTCCTGCTACTTTTTTTTTTTTTTTCCCGTTCAGCGTTACTTAGATTCTCTACATTAAGCTAATATTTACTTTTCTTGCCACAGAAGAGCAGCAGAGTAAATAGGATTTTGTATAAGGTAGCTGGTGGAGTTAAACAAACAAGAAAGTGGCCAGTTCTAACCTTTCCTGTGTGAGCCTCAGCATCCCCCAAAGACCCAAAGCCCGTTTCTCAAGCCCGCTCCGGTGATCCTGCCTGTACTTGCTTGCACAGAGCCAGGGCAGAGCCCTTTTCTGTTGCACACAATGAGCCACATCCTCTGCTGTGTAAATTGGTCATAGTTTCACTAAGCCCATGGGAACTACAGCTATTTAAGCAAGCTGCGGATCTACCCCATGAATTGCTTCAGCATGTCTGAACTCCCCGAGCAGGGCTGTATTAAACTCACCGCGGTGTAGAAAATCGTGTGGATTCGTAACGCAGCGTACCCTCTCTTTCAGGACAAAATGGTGGGTCAAATTCACTCCCTTCTTTCTGTACTGAAAACGGTAGAATTATGCAACGTGACTTTGACCTAGAAATCAATACTGGCTGCTTAACTAAAGAAACAAATCGCGGCTCTGATGGCCAATAACAAACCGAGGGTCGTTTCTTTGTTCTGGTTCTTCTGCTGCTAAACTAACTGCTAAAGGGCAAGAAAAAAATGACAGAGTTGTAAGCCATAAAGAACTTTTTGGTCTCCTTTGTAGGAGCTCCTTCCACACTAAATACAAAGAAACTAATGCTGGAAAAAGATGCACGCTTCAAGCAAGGAGAATCAAATGAACTTCTGATAAAAGTCAGACCGAGAGGAAATAACGCGTTGCATCATGTGTTTATTGTCCACTTGCAACCGTTTATAATGAAAGCGTGGGAAATCGGTCCTCATCAGACACCTTTTTGTATCAGACACCTTCGACATATAAATAGCGTTATCCGTAATTAAATATGCTCTGGCAGACCTCAAATTGACTGTTGTCACAACTATACTCAGAGTCGACGCTGCTGCAGCAATGGGTGAATGTTTGCAGTGTTGCCGGAGCGGGGGAAGGTCGCTTGCCGGTTGCCTGAATAGGCCAGATCTGGTTTAGGTGCTTTCTGAAGAAGATACGACAAATGATGTTATCAGTACTTCTAATATTGCAGAATATATCTGGTCAGGAGAACAGATGAGAGAGATGCCCGAGCTGTGCAGGAGAACGAAAGCGCTCGCTCCTTGCTTGACCACTGGTCTTGCTCAGAGGATTGGTTTTGCTAGATCTCCTCAATCCCTGTATTTCCTTGTGCAAGTTCACGGTCCCAAATCAGCTGACTCTCTGGGAAATACACACAGAAACTGTCTTCCAGATTTGCGCAGTAGTAGTACATATCACATGCGCACCGCGTGTTAATTTGTTTACTTGGAGGTCAGGAAGAAAAGATGAGATAGAAGTTGTTTACCACCCAATTAAAACTTATTATCAAAAAGTGGCAATAACCCTGTGTGGAACAAATGAGCTCTGGGTTCTGGCTGTACCTTGGCATCCTGATTTGTTCAGTGCTTGAAGATCAATGTGGCTTCCTGCGAGATAGCTGGAAATGTGAAAATCTGCAAGGAGGTTGCACCGTAATCTTCGTCTAAGGCAGAAAGATGATAACTTTCATAAACAACAGAGCTGCAGGTCACGTCTTCCTACTTTTTCCCTCCTAGCCCAATTAAAACAACAGCCTTTAATTCCCATTTAGGTTTTCTCTGTCTTTCTGTCTATTTACGTACTCCTACTGCCAATTACGCAGAACACTAATGAACGGGACTGGCCAAAATATCTGAATGTTCTGTTTCTTGAGTTAAAAAGTTGTGGTTTTATTTTTCAGTGAGTATCCAGAAGGGAAAGTTTTAAGATTGGCCGAAATATTTTTCCGAACGAGGTTCACAATAGAACCCCCCAACCCTTTGTCTGAAATTGCACATGTTAAAAAATGGGAAGAGGGAAGACAGTCCTCAGCGATCTCAAGATCTAGGGAGTTAAGCACAGGACTGGGAGCCAGAAGATCTTGAATTACATCCCAGTGTCTGCCGCACACAGGATTAGTAATACTTTGCACTTACATTAGCACTTTGCCACTAAATAAAGTTTGGAAGTGACATTACAAACGGGGAAGGAGCGGCTTGGAGAAATGAAGTGACAAATCCAAATTGGCACAGCTAGTTGGTGTCAGAATCAGGATTACAGTAATTCTTGACAAGCCGTTTAACCTTCACGAGGTTCAATTTTTACACCTTTAAAATGAAGTAGATGATTTCCACAAAAAGCAAAATGTGAAAATTGTACCCACTGGCATAATCAAGTAAATACATTGTTCAAAAATTACTACTCCTCTTCTGCAACGGTGGAGATTAAGCAGGGTATCTGTACAACCTCGTGCTACTCCGGGGAAGCGTAGCTCTTAAGGCTTCTTAAGAAGCAATGGGTAGGAACCAGCTCCTCCAGTGGGGTTGCTTAGAGCTCCCAAGAAAAGGCTGCCACTTTTCAGTCACCTCCGTTGGGAAAACTTTAAATTAGATGACTTTGAAGGGGGAGGGAAGTTATAGTGAATTAGGTATTGGGCTGGACATCAGCGAACAAGAACTGATCTGTTGGCGCACCTCAGCCTTTGACTTATTGGACTTAAGTTTCGAGAATTTTGTCCTGGCTATTAAAGCGCAAGAATTGCTGGATGCTTTGCTGTTGTCATTAACTTCTCAGCTTGTCAGCAAATCAGCCTGGAGTTTTGGCTAACAGGTAAATATCTGGCCAACTCTAGTCGCTCACTTCTAGTAAGCAACTCCTAGAATAGAGGTACCAGTCAAAGCCCGCTACTTGCATGACCCTTTATCCTTGCTTTTTGCAATGGCAAGTTTATCTTCATTAATCCAAATCCCATGTTTCTGACTTGCAACTGAATATGTCTGTAGTGTTAGGTACAAGAAAGATTGTGCTCAAAATAAATTTTTGTACCAAAAAAAATCCTACAAAAGGCTTCCTTTAATTTAGGCTGATGCTGTCTTTACTGGGTTTAATCTACAATAGTATTTTTTCCATCTAATCAAGCATGCTGTGGTCTTGTTTAGGAAGTTAATAGTAAACAACAAGAAACAGGTAACTGAAAATAAATATAGGCTGGTTTTATTTTTGTAAGCATAAAGGTGACCTGCAATCCAAAAAAAACATTTGGACATTCATTTCAACAGAGGCAAACCAGTATTTACCCTTGTGCATCAAAACACTTTACCATGTGCTTAAAAGCAAATAACCTCATAGCACCTAATGTCTTCAGAGGAAACGTGTATATAGAGAATTTCTACATACCCCTCCGTCTATAATTAATGAGATGTAAGTTTTTGTTATCAGGAGTAGAATTTGATCAATATTAGCTATCAATTTGCTATCAATTATTAGCTATCAAATCTTCTATTTGGAGGAAGCTGTTCATCATTTTTTCTTGTGTTTCAGCTTCCTGGACACAGGTTACAGTTTGATATGGAATGATAAAAAAGAGAATTATTAGTATTACTTAGAGGAGTTGAATTTCAACACACGCATTCTAAAATATAGTCAATCTTACTACTCTTAATTCCCAATTCCAAGTGCTTTTGCTAGCGGATGGTTGTGTGTTGTTAAAAAACACATCAGCGTGCAGCAGGATATTTGTTATATTTTTTGGGATGAATTGCTAACTTAACGGAAAAAAAATAAAAAGAAGAAGATTGCGCCTGTCATGTTTAGGAGAATTACGTTTTTGTTTTCTGAACTTGGAGCACTTTGGGGGGATGTTTCTTTTCTTCTCTGTATTTTTCCTGTGACTGTAAACTGCAGGCTTTGTTCTGCCTGCCCTGGCTGCGCTGCGTTAGTGCTGTGCACAGAACAGCCCTGACGAGATCTCTGCAAATGGGGTGAAATCCTCGTGTTTGTTTCACGTGAGAGACGAACTTGTGGTGTCTCCCTCTTAGACTAGAGGCGGGATCAGCCTAAATGTGTTACAACAAACATCTTGAGCTCAAAGCAGACAACTGCCCTTCTCTTTTCTTGTGGCAGTTACTCGAAGTTGAGTTAGTGCTGTACAGACAAGCCCTTCGCCTCTGATCAGAAGCTTTGTTTTCTTGGAAGGAGATTTGGAAGAAATTAGATATGCTAATTAAAGGAACAGGGTGATGGCACTGAATTGTCGCTTCACGTAACACTGGCTTTGTAGAGACGATCATCTGAAAGTATAGTTAAAGCGCTTCCAGGATGGTGTTTTCCGTGTAAAGCTGTTAAAATACTATAGAGATTTAGCATAATGGTTAACATCAGAAACTGAGGGTTTGTTAAGAGATTCCATGGTGTCCAAAACGCCGATGATTTGCTTCGCGCTTAATTAGATTCCCCAGCACTAACCTAAAAAACGTTTGGTTTTTTGTTGTTCTTCGTCTGAATTACACTGTTGCGAATGTGGAGTAGTCAGTGTTGGTCTCCTAAAAGCAAGATCGATAGTGACAAATGCGGCGTACCCAATTTTTGGCTGCAAAGAGAGCATCAAAGATGGCCAACAGGCTTTGCTGTCCTCCCACCTATATGAATGCAAACTGAAAGTGCCACCCGTAAACTCCGTACGCTTGTTCCAATGTAAGGGGCAGCTAGGATATGCCTCAAGGAAAATCAGTCCTGTTTCCTTTTTGGGAAGAAACCTCAGGTGGTACTAGAGTGCGAAGCCCTGAATCTGCCATTCCAGTTCTTATCAATCGAATCCCATCAACGTAAATTTGTTCACCATTCTGATTTCTAGACAGAGCTTTAGAGTCTACATGTCGTCAGCCTGAGTTTTGGACAGTGGAGAAGATCTGTTTGAAGTTGCCTACTGTAGTTTCCCGGAGGTTTCCCAAACCCAATTCGTGTATCTATATCTATACACAGTGTTTCAGCTCAGGTTCTTCTCCAGTTATCACCTTGATTTTAATTCAGGCATGCAGCGATGAACATCCAATAACTTTATATTTTCTTTTCTTATAACGATGCTCAGGTGCAACACCAGTAGTTCAGGAAGACTAAGGAAAGTATTTTGGCAGGGGTTTTATGCAGAATATTGTGTAGTTTTTAGAATGTGACATATACTTTTCTTTTGGCAACATTTGAGCCTTTAGAGGAGCGTTGTGCCGCTTTAGCTCTGCTTGCAGACCAGTTATGCTTTCTACTTTTTTTAAAATACCTTTTCAAAAAATCGCTGTGAGCCTGATACTCTTTTTCTTTTACAGCTGACATAGCCAGTAGTTAAGAGGCACTGCGCACAGCCCGTGTAGCAAAGGTCGACCACACCACAACATCTGCTATCTGAATATCTTTTGGGTAACTCTGTTTCTAATACCGTGGGTTAAGATTGATTTGCGCAGACCGCTGTAAGTGTAGTATATCTTGAAATCTGAAACTACCTGAGGAGCGCTGGCACAGCATAATTTGTTTATCAGCACTGGGTTTGGGGGAAAAAGAAATAAAAATCCTGTGTTGCATTTTAACGTGGATTGCTGTAGCATAAGCAGTAATTTAGAAACTGCAATAATTGCACCTACTTTTATAGCCATAGTGAGAAACTCTAGAAAACAGTTTGCAGGTCTGGTAACGATCTACAAAACGTATCCTGGTGAAAATTAGTACAGTGCCATGGAAGGAAACACTTTAACGCTTAAGTTCTGTCGGATCGTGTATCTTGTACCTTCTTTTTCAAATATGTTCCGAATACGTTCCATGAAATTTTCCTCGTGAGTGCGGTAGAGAGTTGCGGTAGGTGTAACTGGGGTGCACTTCGGCTCTCCTACTAGGCAGAGCTGCTCTAAATCTTTCCTCTACTAGACAGAGCTGCCTGCATTTGAATCGGTGTGATTTTAGGTCCCAAAAGGAGTGACCACTTCAATCCTACGGATGCAACCAGCCCCCTTTTGGACCTCCTGCTGGGAATCAGTAAAATCCTTCTAGGAAAAGCAGCCTTTTATGGAGATGGTAGCGGGGCCACCCCAAGTCTTTTGAGAGCCGGCACCCTGCTCCAAGTGCCATGGCCTGCAGAGATATGGTGTGCTCACTCCCTCCTGGACAGGCTGTCTTCTAAGATTAAGTGTAATACATCTGGGACGTGCTACCGATAAATTTTTGCTGGCCTCATGTAACACAGGGCATGCACTAGATAAGCATATTTGGGTAAAAACAAAAGTTTCAACCTGAGAAAAAGCTATTAAAAAAGGCCAGACGATCCATTTGCTGGGACACGCGGCTGTATAAAATGGGATTGTGGAGTATATTTCACTTGTAAATTGCCATTACACCGTACTTGTGAAATAATGATATTAGTGACAATTTCAAATCTATCTCTTGATGTACATTTTGAACATCACGGTATCCTCTTGTTTCCCATTTTTTACTGTTCAGACCCTCCATAGAATATTGTTGTCACTGCAGACCTTTTATCCAAGGACTGTTGATCACAGCACAAGAACTGTCATCCTATTTGCATTCTGTGGATGCATCATTATTCACAACATTTGATGTCCATAAAACACATTAAAACTATTTCCTTGAGCAAAAATAATCAGCTCTCTGCTGTACATATCATTTGTATACTCAAATTGTAAAATGTAAATTGATATATAAGAAAATGGCCCATTAACTTTTTCATTAATGACAATAATACATTTTGTGCATCAGCAGTAGGAGGACCCTACGTTCATTCTAAGGAACCTGAAGGATAAATGGAGACTTCTTTGTATTTCATAAAAATGAAGGCTGTCATCAAGCACATTTCAGAGTTGGGGGGGGGAAGAGGGGGAAGAGGGAGATTATTTGCTGTAGCCTGATTTGTTTTTTAAACTATTCACATACTTGGAATCATTCTTAAAGTTAAAATACTCTAATGAACCTGATCCTTCTGCCTTTGAGGCAAAATTTGCACTGAGAGCCAACTGGCATTTTGCCTAGATAAGGGCTAGGAGTTACCTGAGGTATATGTTAAATATTCTTTGTTAAAAGCAGTATATGTGCACTGAATATATAACTTGGGCACGGCTCCCATCCAGCTGGTAATTAATCGCCTTGAAACATTCATGACATTTTTTTAATCCCATCCCAATTTTCGTTTTCACAATTTCATTTTTTATTCTGGTGAATTCTATAGGTGCCGTAACAGGTGCTGTATTTTCAGTTGCTAGATAACTTTTGGAAGAGTAGATCTATTCACGCAAAAAAGAAAATAAAATGTGAATGACAAGTATTACTGGTGGGGTTTTTTTTTTGTGAAATAAAACAGACAGCTGGATTTCTGTTTCTTTAGGATTTATGCTGACTTACCTAGGACTTACTGTGGGTTTTATGTATGTAATTTAATCATCTTGTGTCTTTGAAGGTAATTCATGTGAATTAAGACATCCTAATATGTATACAAGTAGCTGTCAAATCACTGTATATTTGCTATTCGATTAAACCATAGATTAATAATTTTTCTATAACTGATACATCATGCACTAACAGATAAAGAGCATCTGATATTAAGTAAGTGAGAAATAAAATCTGCTTTCAGTAAATTGCTTAGAAAAATTACACAGTACATTTAAATTACCATTTGCTTAGCAACATGCCCTTGTAGACATTCCAGTGGGGCTATAAAATGATCGATTTACTTTAATTTTCTACTGAATCCTGAAAAAATGGCTATCAGTAACCTATCCCTTCATCATGGCATGCTGATTCACTCTGTGTATTAAATTTACTGGCAAGGAGCAAGACGTTAACAAAAAGTAACAGATAATGTGAACATTTCATGCATAATCTGTAATATGAGATATGTATTAATAGGGAAATTATGATGCATTCAATTATTCTGAAATGCCTTCCAGAGATGTTTTGATTTGGCTGCGCTCTGATAGTAGCAGCACAGCAGGGAGCATCTCAAGTGATGAATAACCTAATCTCCTAATCTCAAAATGGGCACTGTTCACAGCCAGCCTGGGATAGACCGGGGGAAGAAGCCGCGCTTTGCAGACGCTCTTGCCGCAAACAAAAAAGACTCAGCAAAAATGCCCCTTCTTTTACTGAAACTCACCTTCCCAATTAATAATTTTTTGGCACGGGGGTTCTACAAGTTTAGGGGCTGATGTGGTAACGAAACCTTTGCTCACCTCTAAGCCAAACTTGGGAGACAAAAGGCTACCAAAATAATCGTGCCTGCGTTTATTCTAGTAGCATTAAAGGTTGCTTTGTGACATTATACAAAGGAGCTCTTTCTGACTTTACCCAGTTTAATATATACCTGAAATGATCTCTACTATGTGAACGTTCGTTCCCCCCCCCCCCCCCCCCCCGCGAAAGAAGCCCGCCAGAACAAGAAACTCCTCATTTTTGTATCATGAGCCCGATGTACCAGCATGTTTGCTTGTGTGTAATTAAGCAGCCGTGTTTACTACTTCTCCCGGTGAACAATAGTCTGGTTTGCTGAGGAGGTCAAGCAGGATTTATTTCATTGTGTACATGCTCAGAGCAGGCAAGGTGGCTGTCGTGCCGCCTCCGCTCCTGGGCACTTCTCTTTCACCACTGCGCATCGGCTGCTTTACTCCCGTTTGCGTACCTTTTGGCTTGGCATCTCTGCAACTAAACCAAACCAACAACAAAAAAAACCCACCCGGGAGTTAAAAACACTGCAGTACAGCAAACAATCCTGGGAAGATACGCTATGCAAATACGCCAAATTTTTTTACACTTAATTACTTGATTGTAGTGGGCTCGCTTTTTGATTGATGCAATTTGGCAAAAGGTAATATTACACTAGTGTATTACAATTTTTAGTAATTATTCAACGTTAATATGACAGCGGTCTTGAAGAAAAATGAGACGGAAATCGTATCTCTTTTTTGTCTTCAATTCCCAACCCTGCTCAGGAGGAGAGTCGCACAAATACTTGTGTGAATAAATGTATTTTATCTTCGGGAGAAATCTTACGAAAAATTACTGATCGGTTTCCTTCTGACTTCCTGTTCTTAACGCCGTACTTTTAAAATTATTGGCATTACAAGGGTGCAGAAATGATTTTATGTTCTTTTTTTATGCTGTGGTTTATTTGATTTACAAAGTGATTTGTTATAACAAGTACCTTTGCAGTTTAATCATAATGCCCCATTGTGTGTGCTATTTTACAAGAATTGTGCTTTACCTGGCCTAATGTCTTCGGCAGCCTGGCCTCTGAGCTGTCTCCCTACTATGAAGCGGAAAAGTGGGAGACGACTTGGATTTCCTTTGCGGACGCGATTCGCTTTCCTCCGCGTTCTGTTTCGCGTGAGCATCGTGTTAAACTGCGGCAAGCCGCGGTGCTTTTTAACCAGCCTCTCCTATAGCGGTCCCATGCCTGCTATTATATATACCCGGTATAGCAGGCACTCGGCGCCGCGTTGTAGTCGCTAATCACGGGTTAGCAAACAAGGAAGAAGCGGGCCCCGTTTTATGAAAGTTTCAGATGAGGGACCTTCGGTTTATTTCAGTCTTTAGTAGCCGAGAATGTACAATTGCTCTGAAGATAAATAAAAGATTCAGCTGGATGCCACTGGAGAGCAGAGCAGCATGTCTTTGGCATTGCTTGAGTCTTATCTGATTTGGATTTGTATACCTCATGGGGAATGGCAAAATATTGGAACAGACGGCTTGATATTTCCGAAGAATATAGTGGGCTTTATTAGCACCGGTTTCACTCCCTGACTGACGGCTTTTTCAAATTTTTTATCTTATTAATCTGTGCTACTGTATGTAAATGTTATTCCTCTCTGCATAAGGGAGGCAACCAGCGATTTGTAATAAATGCTTATGAGTGCCTGAGGCTGCACTTAAACTTTAAAACATCTATTATTAAGTTGCAAAAAAACACTGTAATGGCCAATAGTGACCTCATAGGAATTTTAAACTGTGGTCTGCTCCTCTGCTTTAAAAACAAAAAAATTGCCTGAAGTTAGAATTATGAGCAATGCTATTTTAACAGCTGCATTTTGATTATTAAAGTGTGTTTTACAACTGAATTACAATGCTTTTATGGACTCTAGGTATAAGATTTAAAAAGGTCATTAAACATAGTCGGGCTTGTCACAGTAGGTGTCATTGTATACAGTGGACACTGTACAATCTATTTTATGTTGTAGCACTTAGGATTTAAAATAACACGGAGGAGCATTTTAGTTTGCTTAGGCATGTAGATTACTGTAGAGCTTTTCAGGTATTTTGACAGTTTGCAGTCTAAAATGACTACTTTCATTATTATTTCATTAATTTGACAAGAAGCCCTACAGATTTTCTGTGTATGAATGATCCATTTGTCTCAGAAATAATTAAAAATGCCAGCCTAGAGCAACAAGACAACAGAAACACTTCTGGCAAATCAATGTTGAGAAATGCAGCGCTTGTACGGTCGCCAACTGTTTAGTCCTGAACCCTTTTTACATTTTCTCAATCTGATAGAATATGGGCTCATTGACAGTAAGTATTGACCTGCAGCGTAGGCTGGGAAAATGCAGGACCTATAAATTGATTTATCGAGTGTGTCATGTGCTGGGTACCGTAGGTAACGTTTACATCTTTTAGAGCAGAGGTACAGGCTGCAACGTTGCATTTTCTCCATCAGTTATGAGGAAGCCCGGTTGGAACCGGGAACTTAAATCTTCCTGCCCTTCGACTCCTCTGTTAGACTCCGAAACACTTAAATCTTTAATTTCCCTTTCATTAATTTGTCATGGTGTTATCCTTGTGAAGGACTGAAGTACAAATAATTCGTGACTCCAGTTTCTGGGTGGCTGTATGTTAATGAGTGCAAAGGGAAAAACGATAAGTATAGAAACCTCAAAATATTTGACAAAATGTCACAAAGGATTGTATTTGCATGTAGTACCATGGGTAGGACATAATGATTAGTGTGCAGTGCGTTTCTGGCAGTACCTACTCTAGCTTAGCCTGATAACGTGTCGGCTGCACAGCTTTGAATATTGTATATGTTCTTTGAACATATCTATGACTAGCGTAGCTGTCAGTCGATTGAAAAATGTGGCTGCAGGAATGACAATACCGCTTTAATTTTTTTTTAAAGAGGACGACTTCTAAATAATTATTATCATGCTAATAACATTTGTATTCTTTTGTGTATAATTAAGATCTGCCTGTCTAAGCATGAAATAGGGTTGAAATCTTGAATAAGTATGCTATCCTTAACCTATTTAGTAAATCAGTTTTAATTCAAGTGTTCTTTAGGTTAAAGCATAACAATAGAATCGCTCTATATAGAAAAATCCACAATTTATGGCTGTAAAACTTCTCGGAAATGTTTAACAGTAAGCAAAGCTTCTGTGAAATTAAAAAATCTGCCATTATAAATGTAAGTGCTGAATTAAAGAAATGATTCAGCGATTACCAAAGTCCTGTGTTTTTTTAATTACCATTAACTCTTTGTTACTTAACGTGAAATTGTACATGCGATTTTATCTATAAGCCCCTGTAGGTTTGTAACGCTATTTTGAAAGACTTTCTTTGAGCCCTACCCATTTTTAAAAAACGTAAGGAACACAATTACCATAGTAAAATTGAATTCATACTCTGTAGTTACATTATCATATTTTTATTTCCCATTTAAATACATAGCGAACCAGTCGGCAGATCTTTGGGGAAAAAAAAAATGTGTCTTTTCAAAGGTGCACGTACGTTATCGGTGAGTGGTTAGCTGCCTCAAAACTTAATACACACCTCAACAAATTAGCGGCAGAATCCAGCGGACGTAGGTGATGGGAAATATACCATCTACCCTCCGTGTAGCCGTTATGACACTGTGTGCTGCTCACGTGCAAATCTGGCAATATCTGTTAAGAAAAATAAAAGCAAATCATACAACGAAATGCCTGGGTGCAAAGCAAGCCTCTTACCACCGGCGCCTAGATACTGCGGAGGTTCATCATCCTGCGTGCTTGTCACCCCTAGGCTCACATCCTTACTTTTGCTTTTCAGTTCTGCTAGGAAGAGTCGTTTTTTTACGTTCAGAAGTACCAAACAAGGGACAGAATCCTGTTGGGAAAGGGAAAAGCGGGAGAAGCAGGACAGAAAAATATCCTTAGTTATTATATGGAACTGTTTGATGTCTTTGTTATTGTAAGTTTGCATCCCAGGGCTGTGCAAATTCCCTAAATCCTGCTTCCCAAACTCAGTGTGGGATCTGCATTGGGTGTGCTGCATGGGAGATCTTCCATGGCTGTAGAAGAGGTAACAGAGATTTCCCCACGTCTGCATGTGGCGTTTCCCGACCTTTTTATTTTTTCAGATATCCGATACTGAGCCCTCCAGCAGAGTTCAAAATACAAGGACAATATCCAGTCTGTAGGTTCTCTGCGGAGCCCTACAGCTTCCCAAATGCTGTGTTGCAGAAGCAGTGTACCTGGGCACTAGATTAGGTTCTCGGGCTTTTGCTGTGTAACAGTTTTTCGTTTAATACTCTTTATATTTTTCTGCATCCGTTGGCTTTTTCAATGTTTTCTTCCTATGGCGTTTCCGTGTAACAGCTGCATGAAACCAGTGATAAACCAGCTCTCATTAAAGACTCATTGACCGATCCTTATCTGTTTTAAATTGGTGATCACTGCAGAGCTACAGTGATTTACAGTAGGTGAGTATTAGATTCGTGATGCCTTGAGAAAACATGGGAGGAGCACAGATTGTAAGTGTGGTTTTATTTTGGGGAACGTTCACTGGGGACGGTCTGTCATTGGTGCCATCTCACTGCTGCTATTGCCAGTCCTTTCTATGGTGCTAAAATATACAATATTTGGTAGTTTTGGACGGATGACCAGTTAAGCAGAAACAGTAGAAGTGAGGAACATAATTTGAACACCTCACTTCTTTATGTTCTTTAGACACAGCTATTATCTTATAACGGCGCATTTTCTTTTAAAAGGCCCCTAACAAATGTACCAAATTGGTATTTTCTAACCTGATAGTTTGCTGGCCACGTGCCCCTGTGTTTTTGTCAAACGACGTCTTACAAAAAAGACATGTTAATGTGGGCATCAAATGGCTTTATTGGTTATGTCAAATGCGTGTGCTTGATTTGATCTCAGCCAGTGGTGCTACAATCCGAAGGAACTGGGGGTAGAACGGCATACGCTTGTAACTCCCTACAAAACGCGGGCATGGCTTTAGCTGTAGAACATGTTGTGAAACACGGGTTCTATTTCTGAATATAGGGAAAACGTGGGCAAAATTTTCTTTACTGTGAAGCCGTGAATGGCTGATATGCCAAAGTAAACATGGAGCACAACTAGTGCTTCCACTGGGAAGGAGTTGTCAGAGAACATGGCTGTGAATTAGGGAGAGAGGGAAGGACACTTTTTAAAGAAAACAGCACCTGGGAGGAAACATTACAATCTATAATTCAACAAACCCTTCTTCCACGAGCCTTTCAAAAGTTAGGCCATTTCAGCAAAGTTGCGTTCAGCCTGTGGTTCCGTAAGGCTCAAGAGGCTCCGGCCCCAGTAATTTTATTTTTTCTTCTGTCTATATTTTATGAAGTGAACATTTATTTTCAAAGTTTGGCAACCCTTTTGGTAAAAAATCTAAGCCATTTTTACTTGTGATCAGAGATAAAGCCACAAGGAGCGTATCCCAGTAAGACAAAAGTTTGGGGGTCCCCATGCAATTTGCTTTGTTTGTCTGTTCATATAATGACAGGCAACTTGCAGGATAGCGCCAGGTCTTGGTCAGTAGTCTTTATGGTGCCAGTCCCTGCCTTTGCCCTGTGTTAGCATACTGCTGTTTACTTGGATGTATTCCGTATTTAGAAGGCGGCTATCCTATTCTCTGAGCACCTTTATATAACAATACAAGGAAGTACGCATCAGCAAGTACTATCGAATAAATAATACTCTTTCAAAGTAATCATAGCAATAATAACCCGGACGCTTTGGCATTCAGCTGCCCACTTCTTGAATTGCTTAATTAAAATAGATAGTCTTTGCTGTACCCCCCCAGAAGGTTAATAAAGTGGATCTTTGAATCAGAAAGGATAAAATTCCCAAATTGAGAATTGTCAGTGTAGAACACAAAGCTAAAACAATTCCCGTTGTTTATATGAAAAGGGATTCCAAGTGTAGCAGTTTCGCTGATCTTTGTTGATATGACAATAGGAAGAGAAGCGATTTCCGAAGCAGCCGGGTCTTAAGCCACTTAGCATCTAATCACGTCCCCTGATTTGCAGTCAGTAATAGCTGGTCAGATCATCTCAGAAGCATTATCCAGCCCGAGTGTTATTGAAGAATTGTGCTGTCTTAAAAATTATAATGAAAGAGTTTTAAATTTTGAGTATTTTCTCTTTTTATAGTAAAATAATTTAAAACACTCCTGGTGTTTGGTTTGGGGAAAAAAAAAAAAACCACAACAAACAATCTAGTTTCATTTACCTCGCTTCAAGCAAAACCACGAACAATTTTTAGATACAGTAACGTTTTTTTTTTGGGTGACCTGAAGTTATTTCTAGGTGCAGATGAAGAATATACGTTTGGCCCCAGCAACTAGGCAAACACCAGAAAGCAGCTGATTATGTCTTTGATGGTACTGCTAACAGCCCAAACTGAGTTAGGTGTCAGGCTGTCTTAAACTGGCCTGATGTCATTAAAGTCAGTGGAGCTACACTGATTTATACCCAAGGCACCGTACATCTTTGACAGAGATTCTGACTGCTTGTCCATGTTGCATTTATTTATGGATTCATTTATTTATTTCTGGTGAATTGTTTCCACTTTGCCGTTACTGTCCTCTGAAGCTTATTTGCCATGCACGGAAATTTGTTACCAACTTACCGATTTGCGATTTGGTAAGTGTAGCACTGGGTGTCTGATTTTTAAACCATTTAGAAATATTTCATTAAAAATAATTTAAAACCTAGAAGGAAGCAAAATGTGATACAGCTTGGAAAGAACCCGTACAGTCTGGAAGATAATTCTTCTATACTAGTGAGGTAGTTTCAGGTTGGTACGCGGCAAGTTTCCTCATTGCCCTGTCTCGAGGAATTATTTGTTCTTTGGAAATCTTAGCTTCCATAGGGAGAAAGCGATTTCCTGTTCAGCCCAACAGTTATGTATTTCTGTGCATTATAAAATGTATTTTAACTAAAGGAGCTGCTACTGACCTCTCAGCTTCAGCAGAGGAGACTTGTGGCCTTGCTTTTCCTTGTGATCTGTAGACACATCGAAGCTCGCTTCTTATCAAACTAGTTAGCAGCTGCTGACCTAAGACAGCTGAGAAAAAGACAACACCAGCAACTGTATCAATGGCAGTCAGCATTATTCGGAGAAAAGCCGGAAGCACCGTAGCATCTATTGTCCCTTGACACTAGCGGCTTTACCCCCCTTCTCAATCAAACAGGGAGTGAGTGGCATTCTCCAGCCAAGATATTTAAGAGCTGACTAATCAGAGGTGAAAAGACAGGACTAGTCTGTGAAAGCTGATGAGCATCTTTCTCTTTCTCTTGGCCTCTGGCCTCAGACTTCCCACTGGCTGCCTCATGCAGAAACGCTGATGCTGAAGTGCCTGATGGACCTAGCCACGAGCAGACGTATGTGCAGACCACTGCCAATCCTCGTGTGCTCTGGGGAGGCAGCTTAATCGGAAGTGACAGAGGCTTGCTACAGCTCATAGGGAGTCAAGGAAGAGCTTCAGTATAATAAGGAAGGACAAAATGGCTCATAGCAAAAGAAACACTGTGTTCCAGAGCCTGGAGAATAAGGGCATTAAGCAGTGGTGTCGTGACTTGGGTTGGGCTGGCCACTAAATGAATGACAGGTGCTCTCTTTAATGTCTCTCTTCCCAGGAGAGGGCAGAGAAAATATGAAGAGACTTACGGCTTGAAAAGAATACTAAAACTACTTTAGTGAACTATTGATAATAAAAAGAAAAGATAATAGTATCCGCAAGAAAATAATGAAATAAATACAATATATACAAACCCAATCGAGTCCCCAGGATGATGATCATGTCACTGGCAGGCACTGGGGTAGTCCCAGGCCGGACTCAGCGATGGACGGCAACTGGATTCAGGAATGCACAAATAGGCATCAAAGGGAGACAAACAGACAGAGTCCTTCTCGGACACTGGCCATTGAAGAAGAGGGTTAACCCCTTTGATCCCTCAGCTTTTATGCTGAGCGTGATGCAGATGGCATGGAATACCCTGTTGGGCAGCTTTTGGGTCACCTGTCCTGTCCGCTCCTCCCCACAGGTGCGACCCCTCTACACTTTTCTGCTTCCGACCCTCCAACGGGGCACATAACAAAGTTAGCTGGCCTTGGGTGTTACAGCAATAAATATAAGCAAAAGCCTCTCTGCATATCGTCCCTTGGTATTAAGATGCCATTAATTTCCGAAAGTGCAGTTAGTTAGAGGAGACTTAACTGAAAAGTAAAATTGCTGAAAAGAAAATTGGTTCTGTTCTACCTCAAACCAGGACAACTGGTTACTTCATTGTGAAACTCTTCTTTGAAGTTTTCCACCAGAAGTTCTTGATAGGGAGTGTAATTAGAACCTGTATCTACGTTTTTTTCCCTATAAAACAAAGACATCGGAAAGGAGAGGGACATCTTTTTGTGGCTGAAGCTTTTCGTTCATCAAGATTACCGAACAGAAGAATGATCCAATGAGGTATATGTTTGTGGAAAGCTGTCCACTGCCTAGGTAACTCGGTGTGAACTCTGGTGAATGTCGAGTCTGCTTAATTTTAAGCACTCAATTTAGATGTCTAAATTAGATGTGTGGACCTATTAATCAATAAATATTCAGTGGACAGAGAGAGACTCGGCCAGAAGACACTTCAGAGTTACCTACAGTAAACTTCTACTCTGAATTGCACAGTGGAAGTCCGATATCTAAAATTAGAAATCACTGTCCCAATGATGGACATTACATCTTCGTATGACGGAAACTGTATGTGGGGTGGACAGCCATATAGAAAGAGAGAACGGAAAAGGTGATTTTTATCCTTGAATATGATTCTGAATTTTTAAACGATGTATCTAAATAAGACAGTAGGTCTCAGGTATGGGATGTTACCTTCTTAAGTTTCAGACCCATGCATTCAGTCCTTTCTTTTATGGGAATCGGCTGTGCATATAGTTAGAAATGTATCCCCGTCTGTACATAAATGTGTAATCCTCTTAATTTCTGGAACCTTTAGACACTTGGGCTACTTATGTACTGTTGTAAATTACCAAATGGGAATGGCACCTACCCTACGTTAAGTCCTGAACTGCACCCAGGAATTGTTTGGGAGTGTAGTAGTTGACCCTGTTCCAAGCTGGGAGGGTGATAAGTTAAGTGTAGACAATCTAGTCTCGGTGCCCAGGAATACTCCCCGGCACCACGTAATTTATCACCACAGATGTAGTCAAAGCATCACACTAGTCCTGTATACGTAACAGAGTGGACGGTATTTTATGTGTCGGGAGGGCTCTGCTGCCATCTTTCTAATCCTCCTGTGAAAGTTTCCCCCCAGTTTGCTATTATAGTGCTGATCTACTTAGCAACTGGGTGAGTTCACCAGCGTGTGCCTTCTCAAGCGCCTGAATGTAGCATGAGCACAATGAAACAGCTGATACGCGAATCCCCGCACAGCCTGTCACTTTCTAGAAACCACTGGCAAGGAAACATGCACTGGAGACATTTTCTTGTTGCTGGTAAGCATGGTCTCATCTGGTGCTGCTCTCCAGCTGGATCTTCAACATGTCAAACTAGTCAAATACAGTTCTTTAAATGAGAGAAAAATGTTTCATGCCCAGAAATGAATGCAAACACTAAATCCATTTCCCTGTGCTCCTCTCTCCCCAATTCCTAACTGCTGAATGTATTCATGAAGCTCTGAGCACATCTTTGTCTACTGAGTGACTGTATTCTGCTGTTGAAACATAGCTGTTGTAAAATATTTTAACCTGCGTGTAGAGGAGTAAAGTACAGTACCTGAAATGGATTTGGAATAAAGGAAAGGTTGGGAAATAGCTACCGAATGACAACTCTCTCGGAGAAATTGGTTTGTTTTTACAAAGTGCTGTGGAGGTATCAGACTGAAATATGTATTCCTCTTTCCTCCGTCTTCACGGGGGAATATATTAGCTTGTGATTCTGGGGAAATAAAAAATTCTTTCCCTTGCTCCCTTTGGGATTCATGTTTGGACAAGGTATTTATAAGAATGGGTGCTGGAAACGGGGTATTAAACTTTTCCTCTCTCTTGTTACTGACCAACTGATGGAGCTCCCCCTGTGTGTTTCTACCAACAAGCCTTAAGAGGACGCTAGAAATGCCGGCACTTCGGGCAGTGCATGCATCTGTTATTTAGTGCTTTATCGAGTGTAGCTTGGCTCACAGGTAGAATGAATCCCAAAATGTTAGTGTGAGGTGAGAACCAGAAATAAACTACCAGATTAGCCATTAAAAGGAAGGAGTCATCCTACGTGGACAACGACTGGGGAAAGAGGCTGAAGGTTTTGTAGGAATCCAAATTCTAAGAGACTGATAAAACCACAAAAGAGTAACAAAAGGGTTGCTTTGAAAAGTAGAAGAGAAGCCGCTCATACTTGACAATACTCTGACTTAACATGTTCTTCACCGGCAGCTCAGCCCTGGAAAATCTTTTGCTGGAGGAGAACTCCATTCTGTTTTATGCTACAAATGACACTGTTTAGTCTTTACTTATTTTTGAAAGAAGTGTGTCCATTTTTAAGTAGGTTATAATTGAAACAGCGCAACGTGGCTGTGGTTGCAATTGGCAAACTGGACACAAAGGAAACCTACCCGTTTATCACCGCAGCAAGACCGACAAATTCTGTTCCCCATTCAGACTAGTTAGGGCAATGACTAAGTGACTAGATGTTCTCCTTCCAAAAGCAAGGCTTATTTAGCTAGGATAAAGGCATTTGTGAGAAAATACACATCTTAAGGAGTAAATGCAGGAACACAATTTTTGTGTGTCAGATCTGGAGTCAACTTCCGTGTGGGAACCCTGTTAAGTCCTAATTTCTGTATATCTCTGTGGAGAGCCTATGTTTCGGCTTCTCTCTCAAGACAGCTCATCTCCCCTTTTCTCCTCTGACAGCTTTTAACTATACGATATTCTTTAGATCTGTAATATCTCACCCTGTGTCTTCACTGGAGACTGAATATAGGATCCTTGAAGTCAAGAGCTTCTCTGCTGTGTTTCAAGTGTGTCCTGGGACATTGTGTATGGCTTTCCGGCACATGCCACTATCCTCATAATAACGGGAGGATAATGGGAGTTATACTGTACGTCTGAATAACTAGGTTATATATCTGTTTTCTTTGATTGTTGCCTGGCATCTCTCTGTCTGTCACATCTACATTTTCCCTTTGTTGTTTATGGCGATTTCTCCTTCTATAGGCTTGACTTGTACATTAACATTTCTCAGTAGAGAACCACAGCTTTCAGCACACTTATTCTCTCATTTTCTGTACTTCTTTGTTTCCAGTGTAAAATTTTAGACAACCTCCTACTCTCTTTCTGTCATCCTCTTTTCAAATCAGAATGCCATGAATGATCTGAAGGGCATGGGAAAAAAAGCCTTTTGTTACTTAATAATTTCTTTTTAACTCCCTTTCCTTTTTTTTTTTTTTTCTTTTCTTACTTTGATATTTGTGTAAAGATATTTTGAGGTCTCATATCCTATTTTTGTTCTTCGACTATGATATTATCTTTTGCCTTTGATAATCACCGTCATTCTGATTTTCTTTAATTGTCCTGCATAGACAAAGTATCTGGAGAAAGGCAAGTGTTACGGTAGGGAACATTCAACTTTGTGTTTTCAGCAGAACATTTTGGCAAGGAAATTAGGAGAGTGAGAAGCTGTAAGAAAGATTGTTAATAACGTCTTAATTATTTTACAGTAAAACTCTCTATTTACTGGATTTTCAAGAGGTATTTGAGAGGACCACTCTAGCTAAGAGGACTTGAAACCTAAATAAATAAGATGAGCAGAAGGAAGGCATCATCTAAGCAAAATATAAAGACTATATGTCATGCTAACTGCTTTTAAAAGAATTCCCGAACTGTTTCCTTTCCCTATGGCCAAGAGAACATATTGCAAACAATATGCTGTGGTATTACTTCCCATATTTGCTTATGTGAAATCGTATGACGAAGAGGGAAGGGAAAAGTAAGTTCTTTTTCCATTGCATTGCTGTCTGCTCTGCCCATCCCTCTGCCCGCCTTGTGCCTGCGCGGGGGAAGCTGCTCTGCGTGCAGGACAGTAGCAGTGGCCAGCTCCATCTGGGTGTTTAGCGGTTGCCCCAGTGCGTTACAGTTAAAGATGCTGAAAGGCAGCATCTCAAAATCAGGTCTAACATTTAACCTTCCGGAGAGGTGCAAGTGATGCAGGGTGGTACATAAGGGGGCTGTTCTGCAGACTGAGGCCTCGTCTAGCCGGGGAAAGAAGGGTGAATTTAGGTTTCTTAACCAACACATCCAGCCCACTTAGTCAGGGAACTGCATTGTCTCCATAGGCAGTGACAACCTCTTTGTTGTCTTAGGAAGAAAGTAAAATGCCAAGCTGCAGTTTTGCTGGCCGGTATATTTAAATATACTAAAAGGCATTCGTATCTCTGTGGAGTCTCTAAAGTGTATTTGATCTATTACTTTGCATGTGCTATGAAATAATAAATAAGCCAACAGACACAACGCTGCATGACAAATTTGAAAGTATTTTCACTTAATCTCTGCCTTGATGAGACACTAATCTATCTTTTAAAACATTTTCGAAGGTGTCCTCGCAGACCTATCAGAATTAATGGTGTATTCCACCGCCTGCTGGATGGTTGAAAACAGAATAGCACATCATCAGCTAGTACTACTGTAGGTACTGTCACCTAGTACTGTAGGCGCTTAGCAGGTAACTACAGTGGGCAGCAGGCAGTGGGATAAATATGCCTCTTGCCTCACAGAAATAGTCCCTCGGAAGTCAGTGGAATAAGACAAGTGTACTTGGTTTCACAGAGCAATAGTACATCTCTTGGAAAAGTAAAGCGTAGCTGTCCGCTGCTGCAACTACCTGTAAATAACACTCAATAGGGTAATGTCTATATAGTGTTTTGAAAATGTAAAATTACGGTTTTTTCATGTGGCACTCTTCAAGATGGTATTTATTGCCTCAGTCATCAGCAGCTATTACCCTTATGAAGCAGGGAAGAACTGAACCATGTTATAATCAGGTTTTGAAGGTACAAAATACAAAGGTGTCGTGTAAAAGGCTGCTCAAATTTTGTGGCTAATTTTTCTGTACAGTCCAAGCCCTATTTGAACCCTCTGCAGAAGGCCAGCAAGTGCTAAGTGCCTCTAAAAATTAGGCTCAGAATGCCGTTCTCAAAACATGATTTGGTACAGTTGCGGTGAAAATTGTTCACAGTAACAGGTCATTCCAGAGATGGCGGGTGCTTCCCTGCCCTTGGATTAATACTGCATCAACCCCCACCTTTTATTCCCCATTTGTTCTCAGCATTTAGACCTCTGTTTTCAATTGATAATATAAATTGGGATATAATCAAATATGAAGAAAAGATTTGTGTTGATTCTGCTTTAATCAGATCCCAGTTGTTCACCTAGCGTGGATCTTTTCCAAATGTTCGGTTCTGGTCAGCCCCTTCAAGTGAGTTTCCAAGATTCAAGTCTCACTGTTGTCTTCAGAGGGGAGTTTCAGCTGACAGTCTGCTTACATAAGCAAAAGCCCAAATTTTGCAAATCATCTTTGAATGTATCATACTTAGGCTTTACTTTTTCCATGGATGAGAAAACAGAAAGTTTCTATAAATGTTCCTAGCTGATGCTTTCCAAAGTGTACCTTATGTACTGTACATCAGCTCTTAACAGAAGCCGGAATTTGAATTTGAAAAGAATTTGAAAATTATGTTGACGATTTGCATCCCCCCAAAGTACTTCAGCTGTATTTCTACTGTTTCATGGCTTTCTAGGGGTACTACAAGTAAGATTCCTTCTTCCACCTCAAATCTTTTTGCTGAATGCTCAGACATATTTAGGTATTTAGTCCTTCCAATCCAATACAATTTATTAACTGTGCAGCGCCTTCTTTCATCGTTTTACCAGTAAAAGTAATGACATAGGGCGGAGGTTAGAGCTACAACAGGAATGAGAGAAAAAGGGGCACAAGGCATTCTTCTCCTCCGCTAAGTAGCTCTGCGGATTCTATTACAAGGATTTAGTATATTGGTGAGCTTTAGGTTTAAGTGTAGTTCTTCTGCATAATCATTTGGGGATGATTCAGAGGGCTAAATCCCTTCTTCTAAATATTAGAATGATAATTTTCACTTTTCAGCTTTTTTCCCCCAAACCTTTTGGAACCAGTATCTTAATAACAAGGAAGGACTATGCATAAAGAAAGGAACCAAGCTATTTCTTGCGGTGCAGTTTTGATGGTGCTGCAAGAAGCGGTGTCTGTAAAAGGCTGGTGCGTCTCCGGTGGCAGTTCCCTCTCTTCTTGTGTTATAGCAATGCAGGCGAAAGCACTTTACTTTCTCCTGCTAATTACGTGGAGACATGTTTCAGCAGTGGAGCAGGAGGTAGGAAGCGCTGTGCTGCGGGTGGGATTGTGCCACTGCTCCCGGATTGTCACGAACGTAAAACAGGTGGCATGATTATGGCTAAGTTATAGCTACTTCCTGGCAAGGTGGCATTTGGGCTCCTGGACTCTGGATGAGCACGGACTGTTCTTTCTCTTTCCTTCCCTCTTTATTTTTTAGACTCGTGACATGTGGAAGATCCACAGCCTGTAGGGTAAGGAAAAGGTGGCTCTGCATTTAGTAACAGGCGGAAGGCTTTCTCCAGCATCACCGCCAAGAAAAGCACACGCACGTGAAAGGATGGTGCTCAGATACAGTGTGAAAAAAGTCCAGCGATAAGAGCACCCACTCTTTTCAGCCTGACTGTAGGTCCGGTCCTCCCTCAGAGGGGCGCTGAGAAGAATCGTTACTACATCAGTTAGGTTTTTGTTCGTATCTTGGGCTGAAGCCAACATCCCTCAGGCTTCATTCAACATTTAGTAGTGCTGGAAACACCAAAGGAGAGAGGGGAGAAAAAAAGTAGCTGCTTTTTGTGCCTTAAGTGATGCAGATCCTCGTGTATTCTGGGTAAGGAGAGGTGCTGTATGCTTTCGCTAGTTTTGTTTTTATGTTGTACTGCTGATAATAACAAGAAAAGAAGATTATATGAGTCTGAAACGATACGATGTTTTTGCTATTGGTTTTTGCTTCTGACACTGCTCCTTCGCATAGATGTTAGGAGTAGGAAATAAGCCCAATTTTGGTTTTGTTTTTTAATTGTGAATGAGAATTGTAAATGCAAGGTATTTGTGCGGTCCTTAGAATACATCCCTAATTTTCCTCAGTTAGTGCCAAAACGGAAGAGCAATATCTTATAAAAGCTGGCCCCGACTTATCCCGTCTTTTCTGTTCTTTACTAAATGAGGGAAGAGAAAGACAGTTTATTTAAACAAAAGATAAGATGGATGTATAATAATAAGGAAACATGAAAAAAACCTAAGGCTGGTAATGTTCTTTGTTTTCATAGGCAATCATTTGATTTAAAGTAATTTTAGCCAAATATTTTTATTCTTGTTCATTGTTGTTTTTGTAAGCTGTAATTCAAGTGTTATGAAATCTAATTATACAAGAAAGATTTGTCTAAATTCAAAGCAAAATCCCAAACATAATAATAAAATTGCTATACATCCCCAGCTCAGCTCCTGTGAATATTAGTTCTCTGTTCAAAGACTCTCAGTAGGATTCAATTTTGACCTAGAAGAAGGTGGCAAAATGTATCATCTTGTAGTGATAAAACAATATGAGTACAAATGGACTCAATCCAGTTCTGATGTAAGTTGTAAACAATTAAAAGTACATGAGCTACAATGCCCAAAGCTGATAGCTGAGGACATTACTGCACGCTTGGGGTAACTCTGGGAACCAGAAAAACAATTGTTTCACAATAGGACATAAAAGCAACAGAAAATATTTGTCTCCACAGAATAACGCGCAGTCTTGCAGGGCCGTGTCATGTGGTGGATTTTTCAGCAAGCTGGCATGAGTGTGAGTGATGCATAATGGCAGCGGTGAATGGATTTCTGAATAGATTAGTAGGTGACGTCATGAAAAAAGGACTATTTATCACCATAATTTAACACGAGATGCAACACAATGGCTTGATGGATGCATTTTATGGTTTTCAGCCAATCATAATAATGGATCTATTGACTAAAGTTGTAGATGCCCTTTATATACCCTTCATAGATAAAAAAAGAACAACAAAACCAGAGAATGAAGAGGCTGAGAATATGTCGGAAAATACTTGCCAGGGACGTTTTCAAAATTCAGGCTTTCTGTGCAACAGCCTTTTGACCTAAAGCTTCCCCAGTTACCTTTTTTAAATGCCTAAAAAGCTAATTATGCTCAAGAGAAATATTTCAATGGAATATCGGAGTGGTATTCACTCACCCGGGAAACAAACGTGAACGTTTTTTTTTTTGCCTTCCTTGTCACTTTTGTTGACGAGACTCTTATTGTTGTAACGTTACGTTGGTAACTGCAGCGGTCCGGCTAGGTGTTGAAGTCGGACGTGACCGTGTTGTGCAGTGCTTTGGGCACTGAGGTCGGAGCCAGGAGGAGGAGGGATTCTCTGCTCGCTGCTGTTACGCCTTTAACATTAGACATTTGATAGACAGGAATAAAAAGCCCGTAGAGTGGGCACCCAGGGCCCGGCCTCTTCCTTCTCGTGGGAACGCCTTAACCGCTCAGTCCCTGTCTTTTCCGTCTTTTTTGCTCGCTTTACTTTCAGGGGACTATTTTACTTTTCTGTTGCCTAGTTGACGAATAGGAGGCAATGGAGTGGTTGTCCCTTCTCAGCTTGATGAGTACAGCAGTTTCCTGGGAGCCGGGAGATGAAAGTTGAAATTCATTTAGGATGAGGGGGCTTAGCAGGGTCCCAAAGGGAGTGGAAAAATCTAACTAGTAGAAGATGTCTCCTCGGGGAGGTACTTTGATTCGGGAGAGAAGAAGGGAGCTAACCAGAGGATCGTCCTCCTTGGACCCAGAGCTTAATTTCTAGACACTGCAAAGCCTCCTGGCTTTTACCTCTCAACACGGGCGTGTCTGTATCTCTTTCAGGCAAAACACTGAAATGCAAGTTTAATTGCTGCGATCGTTTGAATGTTTTGCCTAACGTGGATAGTATAGCAAACCAAGACACACGTGGGCAGCGCTTTCAAGCAAAGTTAGAAACAGCTTTGGGGATTTCACGTAACGTAAGAATATGTTTCCGGATAACTTTGGGAATTAATTTAAATTTTAAAATGTCAGCCCATCTCCGATGTATGCCTACAGCATGAAAATCCACCCGATTCTTCATCTCCAGATACTATGCTCCCACAAAGGGATGATCAAAGAAACAAGTGGGCTAACAGCTCCGTAACGGCTTCCAAGTTGGATGGATGGATGGAAGAGGTTTTCAGGACATTATTGTGGTTATTATTGGGCCCTCTGACTTAACTGGGGTCGTTTAATTGAGCTTCTTGATGCCGGCGTGTTGTATCTTTTCTTCTTGCTATTTTTTCGGATTTGGACTCCACGGAAAGATCTGGAATACCTAAAACCGTGTGTTTATCCTAAAGTCATGCTTTCTGCTACATTGCTTTTTCTACACTAGAAGTAAAAATCTCTAGCGAATATGTTTCGGAGATATGTATAAGAGAGCTTACAGAGCAACAAAAAGGGCCAAAACCGGAGGCGGGTGGCTGTGAAACTGAAGGTATAAACTTACTTAATAATGACCAGGGTGGACCTGAGCAGGTTTTTCTCTCTTCTGGAGAGAGTTCACGGCCGGAAGGACTGGGGAAGAACCCCGAAGTTTTGTTAGTCTCTCCATTTGGAGAACCTGGGAAGCAAGCTGAGAACAAGAAATGCCCCCTGGGAGAAATGCAGCTTTTTCACATGACAGAACCACTTGTTCAGCTGAACCTTAAAAATCTCTAAGCCGACGGAACACTGGAAGACTGAACTTCCTATTTAATTTTATATAAACTAGCCTAAAAAATGACTTCAAGCTGACTAGGATTTAATTTTCAGTGCTAACCTTCAATTAATTTGTAACTTTTTTGGCACCCAGTTTGCTGGAAATGGCTGTAATTATGTTGTTTTCTGAACGGTGCATTCATTCAGGCCATACTCTCTAAGACTATTTATACAGCTGGGAAAAAATAATGGTATTTAGGGGGGATGGGGGATCGCTAATAGGAAACTTATTGAAAAATTCTGAATTATCAATTTTGAAAAAGTATCTCATTAACTCTCCTTTGATATTTTAAACTGAATGTTTAGTTCTTAATTTTAAGAGGATTTGGGATAATTTTGTTGTCGTCTTTAACAAGAAATGCATGGTCAGCTTCCCCATGGTTGTCTTTTATGCATCTTTGAGGCTAGCACAATTATATACTTGCTGCAAAACCCCACGTTGCGCTTCTGTGTGGGGTTTTATAATGATAGTGTTGTTTCTTAATTGATCTGCATAGCAGGGTCCAATTGCTGTTAGAGGAGAATTATGCAGAAATCCGAGAGGATGAGAACATACAGAGGAGATATGTTATCTCTTTTTTTTAGGGAAAAAATGCAATAAAATCCTTTTAAAGGACTGTGCTGTTTTAATGCACAATAAACTGTATGTTTGCCTATGTTGTAAAACACTGTGTGTTTTCAAACTAAACAGATTCACTTTTGGTTTTTCCTTCTCCTTTTCTTTACGTTTCAAAGCTACCAAGGTTTTTGAACATTTCTTTTTGTGTGTTTGGCATTAAAGGTGTTTGTATGTGTGTGTCTCCTCTTGTCTTTAAACCCAGAGGAAGCTCCCTGCTGGTATTTATAGTCGCTTGTTTGAGTGCTTTTCTAGCTGAAGGCACACTTTATGAAGATGGCAATTTGATTGTATTTCCAACCATATATTTGACATGGGTTTAAGGGCAGTAATATTTGTATGTAGCCTTAACAGCCATAGTTTAGAACCAGAACTAATATGAAAGCTTAAAACTGTAATTAGGTTTGGAATTTTTAACTGTTTCTAAATTTTCAATAAAGAGCTTTTTTTTTTTTTCTTTCTTTCTTTGGCTTTTAGGGTGATTGCTTTGATGTTTCTGCCCACACTCGGTTCAGAAAGGCCAGGTAGCGATAACCCCAAATCCTTAGTGGAACCTCTGGGCTCATCCTTACCTGGGGACTCCTGCTGGAAAGAGGTGGCCTCTACAGGGTTCTGACCCGTCTTCCCACAGTTCAGTGAGAGCTCCCAAAAGGACTTTTCAGGGTACAGTTCTATTTCGTTCTGGTTTTATCTAGACCAGGTGTAGTGGATTGGCACATAGTTGCCTCAGAGACCAAGTACCTTCCGCCAATTTCCGAGCCCACACTAGTGCGCCCCCACACTGCAGCTGTACAGACGTGTTGAGGTTATCAGATTCAAGGCATGCTTTCTTTGGGTGATGAGCAATAAAAACTGTTGCCATAAGGCATAAGACAGAGGCCGAGTCTGAGTGGGTCTCAGTGACGCATTTGCAGGATGGTCTCCTTCTAAATCACTGATATTCACATACCACTGCACTTAAGGAAACAGCATTTTGGATGATAATCTATGCTATGCTTCTAAGATACAGCACAATGCTTTCAGGACTCTCCTGATCCTGGGATATTCTGGAAATTGAGGTGCCCCATGAAACCTAGACAGCTGGGAGAATCCTGTTGCAGAGCCGCAGAAGCGTATGTGCTGTGCTTACCCTCAGCAAGTGCCTGGGGGCTAGGAAGGGGCTGATAGAAGGCAGGTTTATGGTTGCCTTCTGCAGTTTTTTCATGAAAGTCCTCCTGTTAGCATAAACAGGCTTGAAAAAGAGTAAGAATTTGTATAACCGCATGTGTGCGGTACAATAAGAATTTTCACAGAATCGCTGAGTTGAGGTGGGAGGACACCTCTGGAGATGGTCTCGTCCTACCCCCTGCTCCGAGCTGGGTCACCTGGAGCAGTTTGCTCAGGGCACTGTCCAGTTGGGTTTTGAATATCTCCAGGGATGGAGACTCCACAACCTCTCTGGGCAACCTGGCCCAGTGTTCAATCATCTGTACAGTAAAAAAAAAAATAAATATTCTTATGGTGAAACAGAATTTCCTGTATTTCAGTTTCTTTCCATTGCTTCTTGTCCTGTTACTGGACACCCCTGAGAAGAACCTGGCTTCATCTTCCTTACTTCCTCCCATCAGCTATTTATACATGCCGATGAGATTCCCCCCTGAGCCTTCTCTTCTCCAGGCTGAACAGTCCCAGTTCCTTCAGCTTCTCCTCATATGAGAGATGTTCTAGTTCTCCCATCATCTTGGTGTCCCTGCTCCAGCACGTCCATACCTTTCTTCTTTCTTGCACTGGAGAATCCAGAACTGGGTACATCACCCAGGTGCACCTCACCAGTGCTAAGCAGTGGGGAGAGATCACCTCTCTTGACCTGCTGGCGAGGCTCTACCTAACGCAGCCTGGGATACTGTTGGGTGTTGGTCACTACTCAGATGCCAGACGATAGACAGTAATGAATTCGGGCGGATATTGGACTTGATTGTTTCTTCTTTCATATTTAGTTTACTGCAGCATCAGTCAATCAATCAGAAGTTATTCATGTGCATGTGGACGAGTGGATGTCCTAAGGAGCACATTTACTTCTTTTTAATCTTTTTAACTATGATATTTTGACTTTCTCAAGTAGCTGTATAAGTGGTGGAAAGGGAAAAGAAAATCCTGCAAGGGAGGAGTAAACATATTTTCCTCTTTTTGTCGGATCTCTACCTGTAGATGTATGACAGAAGTATTACTTCCCTTGAACGGAAAGACTTCTACTCTCCCGCAGTCTGGAGTTCTGCAGGTTCACGTATTTTTGTGCAAGGGTAGAAATGGAATACAGTGGGCCTGCCTGACTGCTGACGTTCACGCTGCTTTTCAAAATTACTGTTTGACTTATTCATGTCATTTGTCCTCAGAAAGGGGTTTCATTGTTTCTCAAACTACAGTAGTTGGAATGAAAAAGCCTGAAAGATTGTATTGGTCTGTCATATACCTTTTTATGTGGGGAACATAATTACTTCTGAAAGGAACAGAAACATTTTAAGAGGGCTCCTGCTACACGAGTATGAAATTGCAGAGGTGTTAAATTTATTATCTGTTTTCCAGATTGAGGAAACTTGGTTTTGAACAGAAACTGCACCACTCGAATAAATATTTGTCACACAGGAGAGTCAGCGTGTAGCTAAAAATGCTTTTTGTGCTGTGGATTGTACTGATTCCTGCTATTCTTTTTCCTGTGTTGCAGACTACTTGTCACATTGTACTGGCGGAAGGGTGAAGTTGTGGGCCATTGAGCACTGATTTCTCTCAGTGCCACAATTACAGAGACACCTGTGCTAAATAACATTGTGCTGTTCTACTTTGAAAATTACAGGGCTTGGTCCCGCTCTAAGATGCACAGATGTACATCGCCTGCCTCTGCAAGCAGCCCTCTTACCTGAGCGCACACACTCGCTCACACCTCCGCCGCAGGATTGCTCACCCCCTTCCTAAGAGGCGCCGCAGACCTTACAGCTCAATATTCACAAAATCTCCTTGATTAGTGGCATATGAATTCCTTCGAGTCCTTCTGTTCTTCATGGCAAGTGTATTTTTGACCTCGGAAAATGACAAAAAAATGCGCACCTCCTCCTCTTTTTCTGCTCAGGTCTCGGGGTTCGACCGCTTTCCTTTGCAGTTTGTCTGGTTTTGCACTGCTCCACTCTCTCCTGTTGTTTCAGGCTGCTACTCAAATTACACATATTCTAGTTATTATTTCCATCATTTAGTATGAATTTTACAGTGATGTTGTTTTTATGCTTCCTTACCCTGCCACATGCGTTAACTATACAGAAACTGTTCTTCTTGTGGAAGAAATTATATACCAAAACTACCCAGTAAAAAGCTTGTTTTATGGCACTTATAAAATTAATGCCAAAAATGTATGGTAAAGCTTGATTTTTTGACATTAATGGCTAGTTATTTAACGTGTTCTGCTCTTTGTAGTGCCTGGAAAACAGCACTTAGAGATGTTCAGGTATGATCTCCAGTTCCCACCCAAGGATTCAAAAGTTTAAGGGGCTCTTAAGTGAAGAGTAGGGGGACAAAGCACAGAGGTGAATCCCACCTGAAATGAATGGGAAGTGGAATAAATACCCGGATTTTTTTATTTTATTTTTATGAGCAAAATCCGCTAATATAGTGTACTGTTTTGGTGATCCTTGTGCATAGCTGGGATATGGCAGCAAGTACATTTGTTAATCACCACCCACCGGGCTCTCCAACCTGTCCTACAGAAATAAGGCAGGTCCGCAGAGTTATTGCGGCACCTCTCTCTCTGGAGATGCTGGAATGTAGACATGCCATGGACTGATCCTCAGCTTTCCCTTTTGCTTTTTGGGATGCAAACGAGCATTTTGTTTACACTTTTCTCTCTCCCTGTGGCAGTGTGGACGAGCTAGATCTCACATGCTGATAATCTTGATGCATGCTAGCAACTGAAATGCCATTTGATAGAGGGGATAGTCTTACAGAAATCAAGAAGAAGACTTCTATAGGCATAAATTAACAGGAGCTATGTAAACAAAAATGTTTCAGTAAATGATAAAATAAGTATTTTCAGTAAATGATAAAAATAAGTATTTTGGGAGCCTCCAAGAAAAGGTGACAAGTCGAATACATATAACTGACCGACTTACGTGGTGCTAGACTCCAAGAACACATCATCAACTTATTCAATTTGTGATATTATATTTCATATAATTCTGATCGTGAAAGTTTTAGCCAACTGCAACTGTGGCTATTACTGTCCCTCAGCTGTGGTGCAGAGTTCTGTGGCGTGCTGTAAGAGGCTTGTTAGGGTGAAGTTTGGAAAACCACAGCCTCTAGAAGAAATGCAATGATTTGTTATGCATATCGTACCGGGGCAATTAATGTTTTCGGGGCAATATTTCAGATGGAAAAATTATTTTTAAAAGCGTTATCAGTACTGTTGAACCTTTAACTCCTCAGTCCAAAGGACCTGGCTTTAGCCTCAGAGACAGAGAGATGCAGAACTTATAATGAATGTATTAGAAAAATTTCTGAGAGGCCTTGACAGAGCTTGCAGAGATATATATGAGCGTGTCTCACTGGAAATAGAGGGAAAGGGTTTTTATGGAGGTCAGAAACCCTGTGTCTGGCTTTGCTGGGTGATGCAGTATTCATTTTTACTTCTGTCGTTGTTCCAGGACTAAATATTTCTTGTCTTGAACCTCAAACCAGCTAATTACAGAGTAAAAAAAGCAAGAAACGGTTTGAAGCAGTTCATTTTTGTGAAGCCGGAACAATGGCCAACTGGACTAGATTAGAGGACAAGTGCAGTCATCAAAGTAACTTCTTAAATGTCATTTAATATTGGAAACTCATCTCTACATCGTATGTCTGCGTTATCTGCCCATGTGTATACAAGTAGAGGTTTCGTTCCGTAGATACAACATATCAATCGTTTCAGTTCACTTAGGATCAAGGACTGTTCTCTGATTCCCAGACCAAATGGTGCAAAGTGACTTATGTCCCCCCCGATCGTGTCTTTTTTCCTGCAGACTGTTCACGGCCACATTACATAACATCTGACCCTCTGTGGCTATACGGCACGGCTCTAGCCAGTATTCTCCGTTAAAACAGTATGAAATAACGTTTTTCAATCCACTAAAGCAGCATTTTTACAGCCTGACCCCGAGGATAGCTGTTACATGTTTGGGGGCATAAAATGAGGCCATGTGAATTGATGCTGCAGAGCCTGTTGGGATACCTTTGAGAACTCCTTCGGCTTAAAAAGGCCAAACAAGTCTTGGTTCACCTCATCTGTCTAATGGCAGTGGTCCTGCACTGAACTATAACCCAAACCTGGAGGGCTTTGACCGAAGGGAGCACTCTTAAAGAAAGAACCGAGGAGCGAACAGGCATGCGTACAGTGTAGACAAACCCGGGAGTGGTATCAAGTCAGGGAATTAAGGTAATTCGGGCTTTAAATGTCTTTTCAGGAAAAGAAATAACGTTAAATCTCTTCTCTGCTGTGGGTGGCCCTTTCCATGCAGAAAGTATTTTAACCCTTTTAGTTTTAGGTGCTTTTTTTGGTATTCGCAGGGGCGCTCTCTCACTGACAGAGAATCAATGTAAGAGTCTCTTTCTTTTCTCTGCCATGTGGTAGTTTTCCGAGATACACGCATTTTGAACAAAAGAAAACATAAATACAGGCAAGACTGTCATCAGTTTAAAGTATTGCATAAGTGGTTAAATTTAATCACAAAGAGACAACCAGCTAATGGTTTTAGTGGAATTCATAAAATCCCATAAAACACAAAAGTTAAATTTTGTCATATAATGTGAATCGGTTATAAGAACCAGCACAGCTTCCTTTTCACCCTGAATAAATTCTAAACAGTCCTTAGAAAATGAATTACCGGTCTGCAAATCAGGATGACATATTTTTCATCTGTAAACCTAAAACTACTTTCAGACCACTTAGCTTAAAAAAAAAAAAAAAAAAGGAAAAAAAAAGACAGCAACTTTGTTGTTACTGTGTTACTGTCAATAGTATTGGATGCTTGGTTGTGGCTCCACTTTAGCAGTTTGACCTTGTTTAGATCAACCCGAATCAAATCGACAGACCTCCTTTACAATTTCCCCACCCCATCATAGAAAGCGCATACCCTGCATGAGTGTATCCAGCTGGAGATGTGCCAATAGAAGTAATTACGTGATGAAACTATTTAACTTTGACTAAAATACTCTCACCAGGTTCTTTCAAACTGTGTGTCTTATATCTTGTTGAAGCAATTTTATATCATGCCTTTAAAGTACAGTAATGGCCACTTGCATTGACAGAATCCTCGTAAAAGAAGAAGACCGAGACCTTGCTCATGAAGTGCTATTGATTTTCTGAGTTCCTGCTAGAGTTGCCAAAGATACAACACTGTTGTTAGGGAGAGAAGATACTTTGGCCTTCAATATCACAGGAGGGTTCCTGTGTAAGCACGGGCGTCAATGGGTTTCAGTGATAAATAATGCATTTTGGTGATAACTGCCCATATTATTTTGTCAGTTTTATATGACTCAGCATTTGCTCTCGCCAAGCATTTCTTTAATGTCACCACTGGCTGCTGAAGTTTGGGCTAATTGTAAGTGCTTAGTTTGGGCTAATTGTAAGTGCTCTTTCTGTTTTAAAGGTCCATTTGCATTATGGCAAAAAGCTAAAGTTTCGGTTTCTCTTAGGCTACGGTTGGTTTTGATCAGTAGGAAAACTAGACACCCCCAACGTTACTCACCGCGGCGTTTCCAAAGGTAAGGGATTGCGAGTGAGAGTTAAATACCATAGTCTGTAGGTACATAGCGAAAGAGTCTGCTTTAATCTGCTGTATTCAGGCAACAGTTCTGGAAGCTGCCCTGTGCCAGTGCACAAGGCATGAAAGGCAATCGCACAAGTCTGTGTTACGGGTGAAAGTGGAAAAGAGAGAGCATCATCCCAAAGGACACCGCTGCTGCTTCCCGGTGCGGCCAGCCTGGTAGTGGGAAGAGCGGGCACAGCCTTTGCTCTGCACAGCTGAGCCGGTATTGAAAGGGGAGCTGATCTCTGCTTGTTTAGGGCGCTTGGGTAGATTTGTTTTCCCAGCGAAGTGACGTACCAGTTTGTGATTCTGGATCCAAGTCCTTTTCTGCTCCTGGGACAGCTCTGTTTACTGCCTGCTACTTGGGACGAATGGCACGTGAAAAGTCTTTGGGCACCCTTGGCTTGTGGGTCTGAAAGGTGGTTTGTTTTTCCAACTGTCCTTGGCGGCGGAATCTATGCCCACGAACCTTTTCTCGTTTGTGTCCTCAGGCCATTGCAGCAATATATCAGAACTACCGGTAGTATAACCTCACCAACTGGTGAGCTATCTCACCCCAGACGTTTGAGAAAACGTTTACAGAGCTTGGTCCTAATACTGCAAATCCTAACGGTATCTTCTAAAAGCATAAACTTTTACTTGTAGGCATTACAATTAAATCTTAATGGACTGTGCTATTGTGACTATCACATTATTGTAGCCAATAGATAATTATTATTTATCAGTAGGGAGAAAAAAAGGGCTGGCTAGGAAAATTATAGCTATGATAATTAGTTTTTGATGACATTAACCAATTAATATAATTTTATGTTTTCCATTTTGAGATTTAGGCGAGGTTGCCTCTATTTTCATTTCTATTCCAATGTTTGAGTCAGTTTAGTCCTTCTGAAAGGGTTGATATTGAGGGCCCTGGAGGGTGCCATCATCACCAGGCAACAGGGGAGACAATGCTGAAAAGAAATCGCACGGCATAATTTCCCTTCACCTTCCCCAAATATGTCCTTGTTCCGAATGACATGAATCAACTTTAAGCCCTATTGTCCCCTTCATTTCCACCCTGAGGAGCCTGGGGGGAGAAGGAAAAAAAAAAAAAAACCCGATGAAAAACCCGAGAAGGGATTATACTGGAAGAAATATCGCTCACCGGTATCCCTGACTACACAGAAGTCTTTCCTTCGTGTTGTGAATACAGTGGAGTTTGGACAGCAGGGGGGAACAGCTGATGTCTCCTCTTCCCACCTCATCTCCAGGTCTGCAGCACTACGGTGGTGTTGCACTAATGTGCACCCTTTGGTTTACTCCCAGGGAGGGATTAAGGTTGTGGCCGCCCAGAGGTCCAGGCAGGCAAAAGGGGCTTTACAAACGAGTTCTTTGGGTTCAGCCATTTTCTTCCAGATCTGAAGAAAAAAAATTTGTCTTGCCTGATCTAAGACCAACCTGAAATATAAATGTATTTATAGGAACAGCTTTACAGGGGGTCCATCTACCCCAGCGTCCTGTTTCCAACAGGCACCAGCAGCACATGGCTAGGGAAAGAAGGTAGCGTGGAGCAAGTGTATCACGGACCTTCCCCAGAGCAACCTCCCAGTCTGCAGAAACCCGTGCTTTAGTTCTGTCTTACAAGAGCGAACTTGGTAGCTCTATTAGTAGCCACGAGTGTGGTTTTCTTCCACTGATTTCTCCAGTGGCTTTTGAACCATTTAAATGTTAGCATTCGTAAAGTTTTGTAATGAGGAGTTCTGCAGCTTATTTACACACTGCATGAACCATCCCTTTTTTTTTTCTTTTTATTTTTTGATCAAACAGTTGCAAATTTCATTTGATGTCTCCTGGATGTTTTTAAAGCAGCAGCAAGCAGCTGTTTCCTTCATGCTTTGATGCTACCTCCATGCCACTCATAGTATTACAAACCTCCACTCCATCCCATGTCAACAGGCCTGTTATCAGGCTGAAGGGCCACAACAACGCGATAGGGCAGGCAGAGACCTGTAGCTCTGAAGGCACTGTTATAGGCATGTCCATGTCCATGCAGACGGGGTCTCCTCCCCTCTCTCTTCGTTTATGCCTATGACCACTTCACACCGGGAAGGCCAATGCAAAGCAGTTGCACAGCACTCTTAAGAAGCTGCCTTTGAAGACAGATTTTTGTTATTGGTCTTTTTTTTTTTTTTCTTTTCTGTTTTAGGGCAGAGAAGGAATTGTCTGCTTATGTGTGAGAAGAATCTGGGTGAAAGTAGTAACTACTTATATGGCATTTTTTATTTCCTTTGAGGCTTAATGCGAGAGGGCTAATGTTGGAAAATAAGTATGGATGGCTTTCCAAAAGATTTTCTGAATTATCTCAAAAGACAGGGACCTTTGCCATCATTTAACTAACCAGAAGAGCATCATTTCCTCCAGTCTTAAACCCGCAGTATGCTTTTCTGCAGCAGGTCTTATTTTCTTCTCAGAGAGGACACGTACCGTTAAAAAGTTAACAGTAATATGGTAGTGGCAGTAGATTACACATAACAGAGGGATGGTGAGGAAAACTAGATTTGTCTCGTTAATTGTGATTTTAATATTGCTTTCCCTTGTCTCAAAAGGCTTCTTGTTTCTTCGTACTTTCCATGTTTAAACAGCATAAGGCAGGAGTTACCTTTATTGGCATATATATTTGCCATTGGCCAACCGTCTTTGAAAGCGTGCCTCCTAAGCAAAACTATAAACAGATTGACTTTTGACAGCAAAGAATATTTTGGCCCATTTTACTGCCTGCAGAATGACTGGAAAGTTTTAAATTAATGGCTACAAATGCAAGAGAAAAGGAGATCAGAGAGCCATTTATTCCCTTAGAAAGAGACCTATTTCCCCTCACCTTTCTCTATTTTCTATCTGCTTTGGCTGAGAAAACATTTAAAAATGTTTATAAGTACCAAGAATTTCCCTGTCCTTTTACACTTAGATCACTAGGAGGGCATAAAGTGTGGGACAGGGCAAAGGGGTGGAGATGACCTTTTAAAAGAAATCCTTTGTTCTGTGTAAAACACCTTGTACAACAGAAAAGCCCCAAACTGCGTATGTATTTTTTGAAATGACAAAGTGCAGTAACGCAATGAAAGGATAAATCCTACACTGCTCATGGTTAGACAAACCGTTCTTTTCGGGATATGCGTCCAGCTGAGTGCCCGCGGTGGGCAAATGTGTCATCTTGTTTGAGGGAGAAAAGGGTGTTCTGGCCGTAATGTTCTAATATACTGGACTGATTCTCTTTTAAGCTGTATGACGTAATGATTCTGTGCGTTTTTTTCTTTGTTGCTAAAGACTTTTGACTGAATGCCTGCCGCACCACTTGGTGCTCTAGTGCCAAATACGTGTCAAAAAAATACGATATCCCAAACTGGTAAAACCTTTACGTATTAGTGGAATGACTGAAAGTCCTACATAAAGTCCTACATGGCAGACCTCTTTGCTGTGTAGGACCCTCTCCACAAGCGTGCTTTTGCAGCCCTTTCTGAATCTCTCGTGTTCTTACGGTGTGCATCTGAGTACTATTAACTGGGCGTTTCTCTTCACTGCTCTACATATGCTAAAACGGTGAGGTTCTGTAATTAAACTTGCAGTACAGTCTCGGGTCATATTATGCTGTATTATCCTTTTCACTTTATTGTGATTGATTCGTGTCAACTTTAACTATACTCACTAGGAAGTCAATAAATAAAGATCAATGTTTTTTTTTATTTCTCCCGGTTCTTTGTTAGAAAGAATAGATTGGTTAAATAACACAAGTAATAGTGATGACATGGCTTCCCTCAACATTTTCTACTCCGAAACAGATGAACTGTTTTTCAAAATTACATTAGAACAACCACGCTTGTGTTGTAATTTGCTGGTTCTCTGTAGTTGACGCTTCAAACCCCCATACAACACAAATGTTCTCCCTGCATAAAACTTCCCACTGGTTTGAACCGAGGACCTCTTGCTAGCGAGATGAAACTCTAGTGCCATGTCCATTTACGTACTTATTTCACATTTGGGTTATCTATTGATCTTATTGAAGGGGCAATGGGGATGTACACCCTCCCCCCAAAAAAGACTTGCTTCCGATTTCTTGAGCATCTCCTAACGTCTGGATTTAGAGCTGAAAAATGCAGCTAACTCCTTTCTCTGAAACAGTGAAAACTGACCACCTGTGAAATGTATTTTTTTTCTTTGCGTATCATCTGCACGCTGTCTTTCTAGTGACTGCAGAAATCTGCGATAGTTGTCATGTTCTGTCTCGACCGTGTTCTCCCTTAGCAGGCTTGCATCATCAGGGCTTCTGCAACAGGAAAAAATAGACAAGAAATAACCGAAAGTAAAATCTGGAGCCACGTGAACTTGCCAGAAGTCGAGCACGTTGTGGACCACTGAGAATCACTGCCCCTGTTCTGTAGGCTGGTCTCATCGCTGGTCCGGTACTAACGCACAGCTGTTGAGCTCACATTGACAGCAGCGTAAGATCTCTGCATCTAAGCAGAAAAGCCAGCTGAAGCTCAGAACCATCACGCAGTTCTGAGAGTAAAATTTTATCCCCGCAGTGTATGTATAGTAAAATACTAATGCAAAATTCGCTATGAAGTAGGTCGAAGTGTCAGACTAGTTATTATCAGTAACCTGTTTCTCATAAAAACATAGTGAAGAAAAAACCATCTTGTTCCTAAGATTTATAGCAACTTGACTCCATATGACAGGTGATTGAAAGCTTCCCTGCCATGCATATTACACTTTGGGTGGTGACCCCTCAGTATATATCTCCATTTAAGTCCTTCAGTACTGTGCTGAATGGAAGCGGAGTGGCCAGATGCTGTAAGCTTCTTTTTCTATGAAAATCTTTCATCCGGACATACAGCACAAAGTGCATTCATAAGATTACTTGAGTGCCCTGTCCTTGAACATGAATCCAAGCCTTGAACAGGATCAAAAATCAAGTCCCTGCTAGGAAAAGCTAGTACATTCACAAGCCACAGTATTATACGTCCTGAGTAGCGGGCGTCGATCTCTTTGCCACGCTGCATTCATTCAGAATCCTCAGTTCTGACACACAAACTAAGCAGCTTTCTGAAATAGCTTGTATCTATTTGCCAATGGCTTTATGATCCATGTTTATAGAGGTTATAAATCCTTTTCAAGATTTATATAGAGGCGCCTTGCTTTGCTTTTCTAAGCTGTTTGGTTTTGCTGTTACTTACTATTTTTCGTGTCCGGAATGCTGCTGGACTACACACGTTTCCCCGGTGTAGCTTCTGTTTAGCCACATCAGGTGCGCGTGCTGTGAAATACAAAGGTTTGACCTAACACAATAGGCTTTGCAGAACACCTATCTGGCGATAACGTTAGGGTCTGTCGGTAGTCTGTGTCACTTTGAGAGCAGGGTCCAGTCTTTGAACGTTTCTGTTCGGGGCACAAACAGCCGCCTTTCTGATCGTGATTGCTGCCACAGAGGCCCTGCTGTCAACACTGAGCGTCTCCCGTCCGTGGAGGCAGGTTCGGCGGATCGCTTTTCTCGCGTCTCTGCGCTGCTCGCTCTGGCTCCTGGGCTGCCGCGTCTGTATTTCCTCTTCACGTGTCATCCATCACTCAGGTCCCAGTACACCTTCTTCATGGTTTCTGATGCAAAGGTAACCCCAGCTTAAATTAGGTCTGTGATTTTCTCTGCTCCCTTCTTGTGCATAATCTTTTCCTTCTTTTTTTCCCCACTTGAAGCCTCCTAGGAGGTTTCTCCTGGGCATACTGCATCTAAAATCTTGATTCTGCACAAGTCGAACCGCTGGACTTGATGTTGGCACCACTGAGACTCTTGATCTGAGCATCCCTCGGTTTGAAAAACTGCTCTCCTGTGCCTGCGTGGTAGAAAGGGAGCCCTCTCCAGCATATGCCGTCTCAGCCTCAGTTGCTGGCAGAGTTTGAATCCTGATCTAGACTTTGTGGACTCGTGTTTAATCTGTAAGGTTTGTAAAAAGTTTCTGAGTTTTATTAAAAAAAAACCCTCTGAATTAATTCTGTCTTTGTCTGGTCAGCCTATGAGACTAGCACATACCCGAACTGAGCAAATGAAGGGAGTTCTTAATCGAGGCATAAAAATGCAAGACCCAAATCTTAGAGCAACAACATTACTGCTTTTAAAACCTTAATCTGTTTTACTTCTATTATTGAAGCAAAACTGTAAAGACACAATATAGATTAATTCTATGATTTTATAGCCACAATTTTATTACAAGTTTTTATATTTTATTAGATAAGGAAGTTATTTAAATTCTGTGGACCTCATCTTGTAGCCTTCATTCAGGTGGGTCTCTTTTTGACAGTGTCTGCTGCTGAGTAAAAACTACAGAAAGGAGCTTTTTAGCTTTTCTGGAGACAAATATGCATTCCACAATTTTACTTCTGGTCGGATGTATTTTAAAAGAAAAAGTTGAGCCAGGCAGCCAAGTGGTTTGAAAATGAAGATTACAACGATGTTTTGGGTAATATATTATACTCATTTCAATTTGGACAGTCTTCCCTTGGGAAGATTTGGGAGCGGAATAGTTCTGCCTAATTCTCTAGCCTGCAATATATAAATTTTATCCTGTTTTCAGTGTATGAGGTTCTTTCGTTCCTGTTGTTCTTTGGTCTAATTGTGGCCAATAAGCTGGTCATCAGTTCCACTTCATTACCTAGCTAGCTGAATCTGATGAGATACTTGGGAGCCACACATGTCCTGCCTGGTAGTTTATGATCAGTTATTTTATTTTTTAAATATTTTTTACCTGATGCTTGGAAGTGGTGGAATACAGAAAAAAAAAAAAAAAAAACCAAAACAAACCAAAAAAACCCAAGCATGATTCATAAGGGGTACAAATTTCTTTTTTTAAGCTATGTAAATGAATAAAACCTGGTAATGCATTTTTAAAGACATTTCTAGTGTGAGAAGACGACAAATAAAAGGATACGGAGGAGGCAAATTCAGCTGTAAGAGGTGAACAGTTAATTGCTGAAGAGCTTTTGTTAATCTACGCAGTATGTTTCACGTGTTCTCTATCACTTAGCATTATTAGGTATGAATATAGCTTTGGGCAAGCATATGTCCCTTTTTGCCCCAGACTGCAATTATTATTCTGGAAACTTTAGTCTATTAAACATCTTTCCACACTGTTTTTTATTTTCTGCTGTCCTGGAAGTGGCTGCGGTAACTCTTTAGTCTGCCTTATTAGCCACCGGGAAAGGGAAGGACCGTGGCGAGGGCTGTGCTGGCTTAGCCCAAAGGTTGGATACACTCGTAAACTGCCTCTGGCTAATACAGATGTTTAGTCAAAGGGTAAAAAAAAGTAGAGCAAATGCAGTGTAATGCGTCCCAGGTATTTCATCCAATTTCTAGTGATCGATGTTAAAGGTTTCCTGACATGAAGGTTGTGGATTTGTCTGGTCCCTCTGTGAGGCCATTTAAACTTCTGGCCTCATCTGCATGGTGCGGGAAGGGGTTCCATGGGCTGGTCACACACACAGGGGACGGGGCGCGCCTTCGCTCTTTTGTCTCTCCTGCCTCCTTATTTCCATGCACACCTCTCTGTTCCTCAATGAGGAGAAGCAGCGAGCCATCATTCCCTGGTTGTTCTCGTCATCCTCCTTTTATCTTTTCTGTTTCTTTTATATTCTCCTGATGTGGGATGACTGTAGCCTGCAGGCAATGTTCAAAATGGGGGTGCACAATGGGTTTATATAGCCTCATGATGGTGTTTTCGGTTTTGTTCTATGGTGGACGTTGAGCATTGAGGTGGTGTTTTACACAGACTCTGCAGTGGGTTCAACACCATCATTTTTCCCCTGTAGAGACTCCTTTTTACTTACCAGCGTTACCATCTGCTGTGGGGCTGCCCTGTCACTTGGTACTGTGAGATCAAATGGACAGCTGACACACGAGAGGCGTTCCGTGTTGGTGTCATATTTAGATATTCTTAGTATCTGTTATAATCCAAAGTCCTTCCCACCATTTTTCGTCATATTCTGTCTGCTGGCACCAATCAGCACCACCAGTGACGGATTCAGTGAGTCACACTGGAATATAGGATCTTTTGAGTTTATTTTCTCCCAGCCCGTCTTTGCACTCCCTTTGTTCCTGTAACGGTGCCATTCGCTGCCCAGAGACTTGCAAGTCCATTTCAGATCTCCTGATGTGAACGCCTTATTTCATTTGCTTAGGAAGTTATACTTTTAAGAAAATTGAAATGCAAATTCAAAGATATTAAATAAATGTTTAGATCAGTCTTCATTTTTATTTGGTTTTGTTTTCTCCTTTTCAAACCGGAGGTCGATGCTATTACTCGTGGCTTCAGGCAAAGGCTTTGGCCCAAATCCTGATTTCTTGTCCTTAAAAAGGACCACTTTTTCTATTTATTTATAATTTGGAGCCTATCATTTATTTTCACAGTCCGTCACAAAGGTGAGAAGCAGTATGCGTTTTCAAAAAGTAAAGGCATTGTTACCTGTGGCAAATGCTTACTAGTTGTAATTATGTTATCATTTAATGAACTGGTTTGATTATAATATGTTGCCTGACAGCGTGGCTATCTTCCAAAAAAGTCTCCAAAGTTTCCCAAGCATTTTGTTCTCCATATATTTTTAGTGTCTTCATTGCTGCAGAGGCACAGGACTCCGAGTTCTGAATTTCAAGTGTTTTCTAATGTGCTGTTGCTAACAATGGAAAGCATTTTTCGTCCTACTGTTGCTCGTTATTATATTTTTTGTTATGCTTGTAGACTGGCAAGGGAAGGGCTCTCTTTGCATCCCTTTTCCCCCCATGTTTCACCTCTTTTCTTCTTAAAATTATTTTAATGTTTGTCTTTTTCTTTTCTATTTTAAAAACTAGGTAGTTTTTTTCAAAGCAGGAGAGAATGACTGGATTTGTATTTTTCCCGGAGTCAATGAAAAATTTCCTGTAAGAAAAAAATGAGTTGTGGAGAGGAAAAAAATCTTGCTAAGCAAAATTCTGCAACTCTCTTTCGTCTACTAGGTATGCTGTATTAAACTGAACGTTGGATGCTTTTTCTACTAATTTCTGTTATTTTTCATCCTATAGAGAGACTTATATCTTACAGCATTCACCCAGAGTTTAGAAGAATGCTGAGTTGTCATGTAGGAGTTTTACCTCACACTAGGGAGATATTAGTTGATAACATCTACCTTTTCAGATTTATTGCTTTAGCATATTTCATGCTAAAAATATTTTTTTACCATCTGCTAAGATTAGCACTGTAGTGGTAATAAATTTACTTACCCTGTTACTGTGGTGCAGTTTGGAACCATCTTACGTTTTATTCGGCCTAATTGAAAATAGGATAAGATAAATGATGCACTTTGAATTTCTCTCTCAGATGTACCATTGTTCATTACTTCAACAAGGGATGAGCACATCTGATTGTAATTTCAATTGTTAAGTAAAACAAAAGTTTCCATGGTGAAAATATGGTACCAACAGCTGTAATTGTCTAAGGGTTACTTGTGAAAATCTCAATATTGTTTTAGTAATAAATGCAGAATTGTTTTTCATTTACACACTTGTTTATCCTCAAACCCTAATGGAAAAGGGGTGAAGTCAAAAAACACGCTGAGGAATTCATGCGCTGCATGGAATACGATGTCTGAGCTTAAGATGTCTGTGCTTAAAGAAACATCTGCATATTAAACCAAGGAATATTTCAATAGTGATTACTATTGAAAAACACCCAACAACACGACAGTTTGGGCCACTGATTTATATATTTTGATTGGCTGAAGCAATGTTGATGACACAGCACGGTTTGGTTTTGCTTCCAGACTCTCGCTGGATGGACACAGTACCGACGTCTCTGACGTTTGCCTTGCAGATTCTTCAAACAGCAGCATCTTTGTAAAAGTTTTTTTTTTTCTTCCTTAGTATTCTATTAATATAAAACCTAAATAGTAAAATACTAAACAACACTACATGAGTTAAAGGGGTGTTGACTACCTGATACCAGGCAAACGGAATGGGAAGAAACAAAAGTAGTTATAAGCCATTCGATCTGCCTGGTGTTTCTGCCAATTTAATTTGTGTTCTCGTAATTTCATTTTTTCAAGTTTATAAATATTTCTGTTTTGTGTTGCGTGGCCAGACTGTTATACCTTCCTTTATGGCATCTGAAAATGGAGCCTGTAAATTACATTCTTTGCTTCAGAATTTGCCGTGCGTTTAGGATAAACAAGTATATTAGTGCATAAAGCATTTACAATCAGAGATACTGACTATGCAGTGGAAAGAAGTGAAAACTGGAGAGAAATTATGTAATGCTAGGTCTTTTTTTACATACAAGTGTGATTTTTGTGTTGATGATGTCTGGTTTTATCATTATGGCGACATAAGGCCATATACTATTTCATTCATTCGTGAAATTAATTCCACTGACTTGCTTGTATAAATAAGGTCAGCGAGTCTCTATCCACAAGTAATCCACAAATCTGGCTTGTTCTTTCAAAGCATTAGACCATCTTCAGGGTTCCGCAGAAGTGGAAGTATCTCTGGGATATCCTTGTTTGGAACGCGGTTACCTGCAAAGCCTTTTTCCTCCTTTGAGTAAAGTCATAGCTAGTCTGTAAGAAATATGTAGCTCCAGTATCGCCATCTCTTATTTCACAATAAATTCTTTGACTGATGACCAAGTTCTGACCGCGGTTACCCTTCCTCAGGAAAAACTGCCTTTGGCTTCAGTCGGCATTTTGCCCAAGACGGGACCGCTCATCTGCGGCATCTCAGCCCTGGCCAGTATTTTCACCGCTGAGTTTCAAACCCCGGCAAACAGGGGTTTGTAATGGAAGTGCCGACGCTACCTTAACGAGAGGCTTGTGAATGGCTGTGCTCTAATACTGTACATTGCCACTGGTACTGTGTTGCTGTTATCCATTTCTAGTGTCTGTTACAGAAATTGGTATTGTATCTAAAACAATTGCTGTTATTAACAGGTTAAGCTGCTGGGATGTTAAAATAAAGGCTGCCCAGCTTTAGTGCATTTTGTTGTAATCATCTCCCAGATGCCTTGTCGGAAATCAATTCAAGTTCAAAACTGGCTAGAATTGGGAGGTCAAGGCTTCTGCAGACTAAATATTTTATCTTCTGCTCGTGTCTGGAGCTTTTAAAGATGTGTATTGGGGGCTCTTTTCTCATATCCCGTCTGGACAAAGATGATTGGCTTTGCCATTTTGCCCGGGTTAGGACAAGGTTAAAATCAATTATAATCAATTATTAAGAGTCTTCTGTGGCTGCAAAGCTTAAGAGGGGATTTTAGAGTTGCTCAGTTCTGAAACAAGAATATCTTAGCTGCTAGTGTAGATGTCATTATTCGGGATGTCAGATGTAAATCTTATCTGCACCAGTAATAAATACACAGAATTCCTTCATCTTCTTCGTGTCCTGTGTGTTTTGGAACAAACGGCAATACCTAAAAAAAGAAGCCAGAGGTGTAGGGAGGACAGTTGCGTTCTGTTAAAAAAATCTCGTTGTCATTTCCAGGTAGCTAAGTGAGAGGGAGCCATTTATAATCTGGTGAAGCCAGGTGTTTTTCCCCAGAAATTTATTCAGTGTACTCCCGTCTTTAGAACTCAAATGCTAATTTTCTAGTACGTTTCAGGGCCTCCATGCCTTTATCTTAAAATGCAATAGTATTTATCTATTATAAGTCACTCTGTTTGCCTGATGTGCTTGAACATACACGTTTGTTGCCTCTCCTTGGGAATGAATCATTCATTTTGTTTAAAACAACTTTTGATGTTAGGTACCATTTTTCCCATACAAATCACATTCAGCGTTACTCTCGCAGCTTCGGAGTGAATGAGTGAACACGTCTCTTTGTCCCTCATCACCATGGGTTTGGTGCTTTTGAACACAACGTTTATACTTCCAATTTACACGTGCATTTAAGAAAATTAAGAATTTAGAATTGGAGCTTGAAATTTGAAGGAAGACACGGCCTCTTGTAAAGTCAAGGAGGAAGGAAGGATGCTCTGCTGAAAGTAAGACCTGCATGCAGGAAACATGGGTTTACCTGTTCGATTCTTGATTAATTCATTCATCTTATGAAAACGGTCAGACTGGTGCTAGTCGGCTCAGTAGCCTCAGTTGCCTATTGTTAATATTGGGATAGCCTTGCTCCATTTTGTTTCAGGAGGTGAAGTGTATGACTGCGCGTATAATATGCATATAATGTATCATACAATATCATGTAATGTAACGTAGTGCATAAGAAAGCCTGATACTCAGCTAATCTGGTGTGGGAGCCATACAGTTATATGTCTTATTTCACGACTGAATTTAGCCTTGCTTGCCATGTCCAAGTCCATAGAGAAAGTGAACATCAGAGCTGAATTTGGACATCGGAAGACTGGTTCTGAACTGGTTACTGTACCAGCAGAATTGACTGGGATTTGTAAGACAGACTGGGATCTTCAAAACATGAATCTTTAAAACTTTTTTCAGCTTCAGACGTATTCTCTGTTACTTTGCTTTTCCTTGGCATCTGCATTTCATGCTCAGAGACAAGTGATGGTTTGTAGGTAGACTTGCTGAAAAACTTCAGCGAAGGATGTTCTTGCAGAGCTTATGTCGTGAGGTCTCAGGAGGGCTCTGGCTCTTACAGAATTTCCAGATTGCTGCCAGAAGCAAAGTTGACCTGATTCTCCTCTCTGCGCGTTTTGAAAAATGTCATCTATTTCAGTTGTCGTTGGTGCATGTGTTCCTGAATTTGGAATATTTTAAGAAGAATCAGAATCTGGCATAAAGATCAGCTTCAACTAAGAAACTAGATTAGCGAACCTAGATTAGCCACTTGTTGACATGAAATAAAATACTTCCGATTTTGAAAACGTTTTTGAGATTCTTAATATGGGAAAAATGCCAAATAGTTGTAGGATTATAAAAACACTCAGACATTCCAAAATTTGTAAATATTTTCATCAACATAGGAACTGAGAAACGTTTTCTCAAAATGGTCATTCTCATGGTAATACTATAGTTGTGTTCATTTTCCCAATGATTTTGTAGTGAACATGAGATTTTAAAAACATGCGTAGGGACATCATCCTGAAAAATAGATATCTAATGGAAACCAAGAAAAGCAGAATGAATTAGCATTGATTTTCTTTCCTTGTACTGCATCTCTGTGAGAAATAACTGAGTATTCCACAGTTCTAAAGAAAAGTTTCTGTTTATATGGCATTCAGAATATTTTGTCACCTACCACCAAGCATTTATGTGCTTGTTATCAAAAAAGGCTAGCGGTTTCTTCAAGTGTCATAAAGTCATATAGTTTAAATATTTCTATGCACACATATGGGCAGAAAATAAATGTGTTTAAGTGCAACTGGAAGATGTTAATATCCATAGACAGAGTAATATCGGACCACTATGATAACTCTATACTTTCTCTGCTTGTTTTCTGTACAAACTGCTGAATCCAAGGGAAGAATTAAAGCATCTCTTTCTGCAGCTGATAGGCGAAGAAGCTTCATTCCGACACTGGAAAGCTGAGCAAAGGATAGTTTGTAGCCTTGCTAAAGGCTTGTGTCGTGCAAAGACTTGCATAAAGAGAGAAAAGGCTAAGCGGAGAGGGTAGGGGAAACCTTTGCCTTCCAACACGCTGTCTTTGTCCCATTCAACATAGCTGAAGGATCGATTGTATATCCTGTGTGGTGAAGAAGGCATTGCCACTGTATGATGGGAGATCATTGTTCGGTTCAGAGATGTACCCATAGTGAAAAGACTTGTGGGCCTTGGCTCCAAACACTGTGCTCCTTGTCATTCCATAAATGACGCAAAAAGCATGTTAATAAAGCGTTCGAGAACGACAGAGATCCTGAACTCTTCGTTCTCTTGGGGCAGCCCATACTTATGGTTTTAAATGGAGACGTGAAAAACTTGGGATTCGAGGTTTATCTTGATACGTTTACATTGCGATTTATAAGACTGCAAAAAGCATTATAATAGGAGTTTACCTACTAATGATATTTGCAAAAGCCAGTTATTAATAGCTTATAAAGTGGATCAGGCTCCTTTTTATCCCAGTAATTTATTTCACATGTGGGATTATATCCCTTCTCAAATTCATTTTCATTTGATAAAACAAGAAGTATAAAATATGATTTGCAATAAGTCTGTGCCTGGCTGCGCAACAACTGTGCGCTAAAATGCATCAATAGGCCCTTCCTTTTCAGGGAACGCCACTAAAACTGACACGTTTCGGTGGCCTTCTGGACTGGTGGTACGTAGGAGAGGAGAGGTACCTAAAGAACGAATGGTCTTGGCTAGTATTTGGAAGTACCGTGTTGTTATTGGAGGCAGGAACCCCGTTTCCCTTTCCTTGGAAGGTTCAGGGGCACCTATCGTTTGGCTAATGAGACACATGGCACCGTATGCCTGAATGGTTCAGAGAGAGATGAAAAGTTCCTATTTATCCTGCACAGCAAAAATACAAGTCTGGAGACTGCATGTGTTTCTAATTTCAATGCACTTTTATTTCAGTTATTTCGATGGATAGAGGCATCGAGCCAGAGTTTCCCCAACAGCAACAAAGGTCTTACACTGTCCAAACAGACCGCATTCCTGAACCCACTGCTCATGCCACCTAAAAAGGTTTAAAGATTCGGCACGGTCTGTTTAAACCAAATAGCTGTGTTATTCATTTCAACCTTGCACATCGGCACCAATGTTTATGTTGGTGGAGTTAAGTTTTAAAGCGAGCAGAAAGTGTTGGTAGAAAGCTTAGGCCCTGCACTTACTCAGGAACGGAAGGATGTTTACCATACGAGGGACTGAGAAAACGAGCCGAGTTCCTTATCATGGCATTCAAAAACGCCGTGGTTAGGAAACACAAACATTTTCTCTTTCGGCTTCCCTTCTTTTTTCCTTTTGCACTTCATTGATCACTGCTGATTTTAGTTATTAAGTACAATGCCGTACACGCTCATTAACAAGCCGAGCTTGAGTGCTTTCACTGGGGACCCGAACCAGAATGCTGGGAGAAGGTCATGAACGCTCCAAGCAAGAAGGGAGCCCGTTTCAGGAAACCTGGAACTGAAACTCTGTTTGTGCTATGTTTTGCCGTGGAACTAGGCAGTTTCTAGCAGAGACCGAAGGGATGAAACTCCAGCATTTGTGATTCGTATGGATTTTGCAAAATGCTCAGAAGGAACTGCTGCAAAGCCTTTGTAATCACCGATGACATTCCTTGGCCTTTCATTCTGGCACTCTGAGGTGGCATTCTGGCACTCAGACTCGCAGCCCTGCGTGAGCTGGGGCTGAGCGGCTGCGGAGAGAGGAGCTCTTGCAGGTGGGAGTTTCCCTTCTGCTTGATGTTTGGAGGGGAACTGAAGAGTTTTGGAGAGGGAAGACTGAAGATGTTTGGAGAGGGAACTGAAAACGGGGTAGTTTTTTCGCTAGGAAACAGTACAACTGGGCAGTGGAAGGTGTCATAGGGTAGCTGCTTGCCTGTAAACGTTAAGAGAAACATTGTAGATCTCTTTACGGGGAAATGGATTGTTTTTCTTAGTTTTCCTTACAAAAAAAATTTTAGAAGCTTAAACCTAATATCTGTTTTCTTTCCTTTCCACCCCCTCTCATGTGGGCCCACTGGTTACTCATACAGGGCTACTCATGCATGCTGGCCTGTTGGCACTGAATATTTAGTGCACACAAAAAGGAGCCGTCTTTTTTTGTTCTTTGGGAAAACAACTCAGACTTTATAGAGATTTACATAGATTTTGTAAATACGTATTAGATTAAGAGGATATATTGTAGTCCCAGTTGCGTAGATTTTGAGCCTGTGAACTTTAACACAAGAATACTCCGTGAACAATTTAATCTATTTTCTGTAAAAGCGCTTTTAATGAATGTTGCGATTCCGTAAGACTAGAGCTATTAGAGTACAACTATTTTAAAACCTAGTATTAGTGTAATAATTTGCATTTACATAGTATTTCATATCAGCAAATTTCAAAGTGTGATATTAAGGAGTCTCACAACATGCAAGGTAGGCAGTAGAATAAGGCGTAGAATACTACATCAAGTGATGAAATAATCGGTGACCAATGCCTATTGGTATCGGAGTGGATGTAATGCAAAGCCGCATGTAGATTTTATTCTGCTCTTATATGTATACATACATACCTGTGTACGAATCAGGAGTCATCCCAGCGATGGCCTGACTCCAGTACTGTCATGGCAAGTCATTCCGAGCCATTGTTAACAGCTTGGCAGAGAACCAGCAGTGGGTTTGGAGACCCAGCTTGGAGGAACTTCTTTCAAGCACTGGCTTTGCCCAGCCCTGGACTCTGGTTACTACAGGGCTTTGGGTGGGAGAACTCCCCAGGAACTGAATGAGCTCAGTCCCTGTCAGAGCCGTAAGGAAAGCAACCTGAGCCTGGACTGCGAGGACGATTTGCCCTTCCGCAGCTGGTACACCGTCGCTGTGTTGACTGAAAGGAACATGTAAAGGATAAACAAAGTTCCCATAAGAGTTTCTGCATTAATGCGGAGTGCTTTGTTTTTTGTACTTGTAACCCTCACGCCTGCTTTTGCAAATGTGTTCTCACGGGCATGTTGATGTCATGCCTGCAAGGATTATTTTTTTATTTTAATATTTGTAGGTTCAGGCCGGTGGAAATAATGAAATAGTTATAGAAAGAAAGGTGATGGAAGGAAAAGAGAAGTAATTCATCGACGGTATCGGGAATGAAATAGGGAGGAAATACTGTCACTTCTCTGTATATTTGGTCCCAGAGAATCAAGAAGCAGCAGAGGCAGAGCAGCCTTTCTAAAATGGTAACCCGTCCTCCTCTCTCACAGGATTTACTGTTGTTTGTCTCACGCATCACTTCTGTGTAGTCACCATCCTTTCCCCAGCTGAGTTCTTACCTCTGTCTTTCCATAGGCGTTACATTTCTGTGTCCTTTAGCCTTCCCTTTCCCAGGCATTTTCACAGGTAGTTTTATTTTGGATTTATTTTGGACCGAGAAGCACAGCTCAGTTGTGTTTGCTCATTAGTTTTGTGCAGGTGCCAGCAAGGGCCTGTATTAGCCCAGCACCAAGTTCCAGCGAAGCTCCAGCCCGAGGAAGTATGGATGATAATGGGTGCCTTCCACCCAAGGAATGCTCTGACCAGACACCACTGCTCGGGGAGGATGAGGCTCTGCCTGGATTTCCTCTTCCTCTTTTCCAGTTTGAAAAAGGTTGCAGGGGTTTCCATTGCAGATTATGAATTTCAAGAAACAAAGGATGTGAGCAAAGGCGACAATGTTTCCGTACAGATTGCTCACAACCCAGTCCAAGTCTAGACAACAAACTCCAACTAGGTCCACATCACACTCTCAGCTTTCCCTGTCTGCAGTTCTCCTATTGCTTCCTTCCCCCAAAACTACTTTTGTGTCACATAAGTGCTTAAATTCACAGCAAGGTCGGGGATTTAGTTTTAAAGGTATACCGGCATCTGCAAATGCAGACAGTTGCATGTTAGGTGTTAGAAAATGAATGGGCGCCTAATTAATGTTGATTTCAGAGTAAGTTAGGTATTTTTGAAAATCACAATAGGCCCCGGGAGGCTATCTTTCTCTGGAGTCCCAGTGTATAGTATTTCCTATCGTTTAGATCTCTCTCACGACAGAAACCCAATCAGAAGGGAAAAACAGCATAAGGACTGAGAGCGAGCGTAGGCTATCTGAATCTGCCTGATGCAGATCTTGCATGTAAATCTGCTCCCAAGTGACTTTTCAAGGTTCAGTCACACTTTGATCTTTAACTCTCATCTTCTTTGTGATGTAGCTATTTCAATTTCATTAATTAGACCAATAGTAATTCCTCCTCCTGCAGTAAAATAAATAAGCAAAAAAAACCCGTCGAACCTTCTGTTGGATTTGCACATGGCTGTTTAAAATACTTACAAAATCACACAGGGTAGAAAGTAATTGCCTTGCATTAAACTGCTATCCACAGTCTTTCAACAAGTTTCTTTGTGTCCGAGTATAACATTTTTTGTAAGTGTATTCAAAGTCCTTTCTCTCTACACAGAGCTTTCTCCCCCCTCTGTTAATTCTATGTGAACACCTCCTTCATCATATTTGTTATGTGTTATATCAACGAACTTTTATGAAATGTGTTCTTTACCTGGTACCCAGAGACAAGCCAATCTTCAGGTTTCCGGAGTGAGTACACATGGAAGTTTTATCGTGTTTAGTATTTCCTTACTTTATACATTTGAAGGAATGGAAGTTCTAAGCACAGAAAATGGTTTCGCTTGAATTTACAGTCATGGTCTGGTTGAAACTATAGAGGCATTTTCAACTACATCAATGTGGATGTCTGAAACGACATCATCTTTAATCACAAGATCATAAACTGCAGTTATATTTTGTTTCTCTATATCCTTAATACAATGCTTTACGCGAATGCTTGGGTACAAATTGTCTGTCACAAGAGGAAACAGAGGGATTTGGAATAATGATCTGTCGAGCAGAGAGCGAGCAACAATGCAAGAGCCAGATAACTAGTCGGGGCAGCAAAAATGAGGGGGGTGCATCTCAGGTGCACAAAGGCAGGGTACCAAACCAGAAGACTGGCAGCTGTGCGTGTGGTCAGTGGAGCTGCTCAACAGAGAATTTGTGAAAACATAGCTAGTATTTCTTTAAAATCGTATCCACCCATGTGTACGTGGAATGGATTTCATCCTAGTGTAAATATGAATATGAAAGGTGCAGAGTTCTTGTCCAAACTCACTTGTTCCTGACCAAACATGTTCTCTTTCATTGAGACGTGTGGTCTAGACGATGTATCTGGCCGTTGCTGCGGTGGCTGCTGGGCCCGTTTCCTTTTTCTTATCCTAGAGGTGAACAAGGCTAGTGCTAAATGACCTTGACTTGAGAGTGATGCTACCCATGAGCGTCTGGTGGCACGTCTAAGACAACTGAGCTGAGTACAGAGCTGTGAACATCTATTCAGTCGTGTCCTCTGCCATAATTTTCATCACCAGAGTTTGAGCAGTTTGTGAAGTCTGACATATTGCAGCTTTCTTCCACCATCTGCAGTGCCTGCTATATGAGGAACAGATCTTTCACTCTGACCTAAATATTCTCTAACAATACCTTCAGTCAGTTACTCCTGAGGACCCAGAAGTCAGTCTCTGTAACTAGAGTCTCTGTCCATCAAAGACAAGTACTTTTTTCATCTTTTTTATTCACACTCCTCATCTTCACGTGCAGGTGATTGAGTCCTCCTGTAACTGAGTTTGGTTTGATTCCACAACAGCACGACAATGACAACGCGGTTGATTTGTACTATAGCATTGTGGTTTTTCTAGGCACAATATTTCCCCTGTAATAATACGTTTACTAGAAACAAAATTCAAGAATATAACTGTAGATAATAGATTCTTGCAACACTTCTTTAAATGAAGTCATAGGAAATCTGGGAGAATCTAAGGACATTGTATCTGTTCTTTTCATAAAATCTAGTGCTGATATGGCTACTAAATATGGAAGGTTTTATATTTATGTGTGGGCAGGTGTTCTTCTTGTTAAGTAATGGACATGTCAGAATTTGGTTCCTGATAAATCCCCATACATGTGTCTTTGTATTTCTTTTATGCCTTTTTTTTTTTTTTTTTTCCCACTGGCACATTCTTACTGGCATTTTTCCATCTCAGGAGGAGCTAGAAATGTCCTATCAGTTTTTTTGAATCATTTTCAAGAACAGGACAGTGTTGGTGGTGGCAGAAGGATATCTGACTTTGAATTCTTAGTGATGATGAAGCCAGTAATAGCAGCCACATGCTTCGGTGTCAGAGTCTTTGTCCTCACCTTTGGAAACGTCCTTAAAATCTGTGACATTTTTAGCTCCTGATGGCTTTCCTTGCTCCTTCATTGCCACCTCTTAGTGGTTGGTTTGGTACGTCTTCAGCCAGGAAGTACGTTGCCTCAATGTCACCTTTAACTGCCTCACAGCACTCTCCCAGACTGCACTGATCATATTTACATTGATTAATATGTTGTGCTGAATAATGAACGATCAAAAAACTTTGTATAACCGGATTTGCTCTGCAAATGACAACGCCTCGCTTTAGACTTTTAGACCTAGTGCTGTTACTGATGCATCAAGCCCTTCCTCCCTTCACACTCCGAAGAGTAGTCCTGAGTAAAGTCACCTGATCCGAAACCTTGTGCGACACAGGCCAGACTTTGCCTTGAATCAGTGTTTGTGTTGGAGGAAAGTGTGAGATGGGGACAAACCTCCTGAAGGAAGAGGTCTAAGGCGATGTCAGGTGCAATTATTGTAGAGGAGGCCCGTGTTGCTGTAGGTGCTCTCTTCTCCATGGAAAGGATATAGCTAGCATCGTCCTCTGCTGACGGCAAAGATGGTGACGTCCCTGTCCTTGCTCTGTCAGGAGTTATCAACAGCAAATGGCCCTCCTCGTGAGAATTACGGATCCTCATCCTGGTGTTTAAACTTTATATTTAGTCAGAAGCTACCTGTAGAAAACTGGGACATTTGTCATGTTCTAATTCTTACTCTGAATGCAATGAAAGGCAATAGCACCCAATTGGCTAACCTCTGTTCCTAGATGCGTGTTTTGCTGAATAACGCTGCGTGTAACCTAGAGCTGCCCCCCTGACAAGCAAGTATAGGGCATTTTTGCTGAGTCAAAAATTGCATAGGAAGTCGTCGCTGGGGAAACTGAATAGTCCAGTTATCTATTCAGATGTAACGTGCATCCAGCAGCTCTGTTGCTCAAATATGACCCTATGTCAAGTTCTGATCGCTTTATAAGTCTACCAAAAGGCCTAAAAGGACCTGTAACCAATAGGCTACCTTTCTGCAAAATAATCTTTAATCTAGATTAGCTTTCTGGGTTTTCTCTTGGGTTAGCTGGGAGTCCTTACGGGGCTGTAGCAGAGGCATACACAGCCCTGCAGATCAGAGCGGCCCCAGGTCAGTCCCCAGCGAGGCAGTGGGGGACGCGCTCCAGGCCCCGACACCATTACTAAACAGGGGTGACCGTAATCTCGTGAACGGAGCCCTTGTCTGGTGTTCGGGACACCGGTCCTGCTGCTGTCCTGCTAACAGGCTGTGAGAAAGGCAAGTCCTTTCTCATCTCACTTTCCCCACGTTTTCAAAGCACTTCAGAAGTGTTCTGGGATCTGCCCGAACAAGGTATTGTTGTTATTAAAGGTTTACAGGTGAAACTATCCATCTTGATTTTTCCCCTTATCCACTGGGGTGGACAAATCGAATCTTTTGTCTTATTGGGGAGGGGGGCGGGCAGGGAGAGAAGTCTCGTTTACTAAATTTCACAACAGTAGGCTGAGGAAATTATCTTCCTATTTCTGCTGTGTCTGGGATTCTGCTCTAGTTGGGCTCAGTATGATACGGGCAACTGGTCAAGATTTCAGCTGTCTACTGCTGCATTGCCTTCCTTCCCGACAAAAACAAATTACTTGCAAAAAGTTGTGCGCTGTTCGAATTTTCATATGTTTATGTGTTCTGTGTGAAGCATGCAGCAGCACCTTAGTTGCATAAATTGGAAGAAAATATAGGTTCCTTAAAAAAACGACCCCCCCAAACCCAAAACGCAGTACCTACGCAAAAGTTCTGGTGCTCTGCAACTATTACACACCGTTTCTTTGGGTCTGCTCTGAACAGGGATCAAGGGCATTAGAAATCATGGTGGGGCGTGAAATTCTTCCCTTCTTGCCAGTTGATAATATGTTTCTTTCAGCATCAAATTATTTAAAGCCTTGCAAAGTTTTCCACGCAGACGTGACTACGTTTTTGACCATTTTATGTGCTGCGTGACAAAGAACTTGCGCAAGTAAAGCGAGCCCCCGTTTCCAACTGCTAATTACAGGAGGTCTGACAAAAAAACAGCGGTCCCCTGATAGGTCGTAACGCTGCTCGGTGGTAGTGCTGTCCCTGTGCATTTCATCATGGACATGAAATCCGGCCCAATTATCATTTTTTCATACCGTAGCTTTTAAAGTATTTTTATTCTCTTTGTTACTGTCTAGTTCATTAAACGGGGTTTTCAAGCTCCCAGTAACAGGATTATTATTGACAATTTCATTAGAACTATAATTCCGCCGTTCGTACGCCTTCCAGAGAGAGCCATCGGGGTCCGTAGTCACAGCCTGTCCACCTCCGGTGTAATTGCGTTTACAGCTGCCTCGGGCTCATCCCCCTCCAATTCTGGAGGGCCAAACCTGCCGGGTTTTGTGAAATGGGTTTTAGCCCTGTATTACGCCAGCCTCGAGATTTCTTGGAGAATTATGAAACTGTCGGCTGCCGTCTGACCGTATGCATGCCCGGAGAGATGCTTAACGTACAGGTGTAATAAGTTTGTAATTGCAATTTATATATAGCAGTGCAACGCCCAGCCTGTCAGGTACATACCAGCAAACCGCACAGCTTGAATGGGAGTTGTAAACCTGCAAGTAACGGGTTTGTTAGAGATCAGCAGCTGTTTAGCTTGCAAGCTCCTTGGAACAGAAAGTGTCTCAGCTATTGCTGTCCAGACGCGCGTTACAGTAAAGGCACGAAGTTCTGCCGTTCTCTTACATCCCATATCTTTGTTTGCGTGTTCTCTTCTGCTTACCATAACTCAGGGTATTCTGAATAATAAACGCAAACGTAATTCAGGTAAGGTATTTAGTTTCTACGTTATTATTTATATTATTGTTGGATTTACAGGTTCTGTTTGGCAGCAGGCCTTTACTATAGCACAAGGGCAACAGTGGAAAACCAGAAAAGAAAAAAAACCCTCCCTCCTCCCCTTCTGACCCCAAAGTCATCCCTGCGCGTCAACTCGCACGTTCTCTGATAGGGATACTCTTTTGGACTTGGGATAGGGAATAATAAGGGGAGGGTTATACTTTTCTTCAAAGGAAGTTTGTATGTTAGATTTTGAACGGTTAGATTTTTGCAAACAAGTTTTCTGAGTTATTTAGCAGCACTTTTTTGGTGGTTTTGATGGGAAAAAATTTCAAGAAAGAGGAACAAAAGCAGGAACGATCCAGCAAAGCAGATGAGAAACAGGTGTGAAGTCCTGGCCCCGCTGATGGGGAAAATACGGTTTGGAATCAAATTAGATAAAGGTAATGGTCCCTTCTGACCTAAAAGCACATTTATTTGATGTCATGAGATAACATCTCCAAACAGCTCGATGTGATTTTTGTACTTGCTGGCAGGATTAAATTGGAATAGAAAGGGAGATCTTTAAGAAAGAAACTTGACAGCTCATGCAATATTTCTATTTAACATAGGATAAATGGGATCAGAAATCATTTGGTAATCTGTCAACTTCCACAAATGCTCACTAGCTAAATCGTTGTGCTTTTTTGCTTAGGGTGGATCTGCAGTGGAGTTAAACAGGGTGTTGGTATTCACGGGAAAGACTTTGGGAGAGAGGCCTGTATTTCTAATTGTGTCAGATGTTTTTAACTGAGTCTGTGTTTTATATCTCCTGTTACCGTGTTAAGACCGATTTTGTTCCGGGCTGATACTCTAGAAAGATCTTCTTGGATACACTTTTTAAAAATGGTCATATTTGACCCCCTAGCAAAAAAAAAGAAAACAGAAAAAAGCAAAAAAAGCAGTCATTTACTTCTGAATGCAAGTTGGCTGAGGTGCTTTCAACAGGTGGTCCTTCACTAGAAAGAAGCCGATGCCTGAGTCTCCGAGCAAACAGGCACCTGGGCCTGCCTGGGGGCGAGGCTGGCCATTTCGGCGTGCAATTGCAATTTTCAGCCTTTCCAAACCCTGATTAGTTATTTAATTGCGCATCCAAATTCAGTTGATGCATTTGCACATGTAATTAATTATGATTTTATTTAAAATCACTCTGTAAAGCTTTGTTCCTCAATTTTCTACAAATCAAATTATGGAAGGCCAGATTTGATTGCCAGATTTCCTTCAGATGGTTTGAGCTACTCTGGAGTGACTACTTATGGGCAGGGAAAGTCCTTTGCCTAACACTAGTGGAACAATGGGCACGGAGATACAGAGGCTCTCTTCCCATGGTAAGTTTGTATCGGCTAGGTGAGTTTTACAAAGTTATTTCTTACGCTGCATGGTGTATGTTATTGAAAGATTCGTGCTGGGTTTCTATAGGTCTCTTTTGTTTTGTAAATTAAATGCGCATTAGTAAAAGCCATTGAGTTAAAGATGTATATTTTTAATGAAGGAAACAACTATAAGAAAAAGCTTTCTTTTGTATTGATAAAATGTTAAAAGATGACTTAATGCTATGGAGAAAAGGTGTTCTGTGCTTCCCCAAACAAGTCAGGATTTTGTTGTTGTTGTTTTCAGCCTTATGAGAAGCTCTGTGTGTGTGTTAGTGTTTGGACTAGGAAGTGCCAGAGTGCCCAAAATGCGAATTCTACGGCATGGTGACATGCCCAGTGATTCAGCTCTGTAGGGTTAAGCATATCCTCTGTTGCTGCAAAAGAAAGGGTGTGTATTTTTCAGCCCTTACCCTGTCCAGTGAGCATTCCATTGTGCGTCCAGATTGAGCCTTGGAAAAAACCGCACCGCTACCTAAGCTCCTCTCTCTTCACTTTTGTACAAATTGCCAAATGGTGCTTTTCAGACCAGGCAGTACCATGTGCTCCAGAGCTCCTGTAACGCTGCGGAGGGAAGTCTGGCATTCCTGCTTTAAAGCCTATAGCCCACTGAATCTACGAAAGAGAGAAAACTGCGGTGGTGTGAGCGTGGAGAAGGAGAGAGGGGGACTGCCTGCCTCTAAGGCTTAGCTCAGCGCCACTTTTCCAGTTGTGAACTGTGGGCAAAACCGGTGCTTTCTTTTTAACTCTTCTGAGGTGAATCACGGAAGATATAGTACAGATAGAAATGAAAATTTTGGACCTTCTTGGCAAGGTATGTTGGAAGTAGGAAATCTCTTGGTCAAAATGATCGTGTGTGTTTGGGAGAGGCACAATCGTTCTTCTCCGTATTCACCCAGTATTGAACACGAATAAGTTGACTTGATGATTCGCAAGATTGGGTTTTTTAGTACAGATGTAAACTTTCTAACCGTGGGAATAGGCAGCTGAGAGTGACCTTGCAATTAGGGGGGGTTAAATAACAGGATGGGAAAGCACCTCTTAAAAACCCATGCAAATATACCTGAACCTGTCTTGGTGCCCAGGGATGGACTCTTTGACTTCTTGTGATCCTTTCCAGCTTCGTGTTTCTGTGGTTTTTGCAAATGGCTGCTTCTTGTGTACTACAGGAGAACAGAAGTTAGAATGGTGGCTGTTTTCAGCAAGATTTCTTTTATTTGCTCACATAGTCTTTGCTAGCTGCGTTTATTGAAAGAAAATCCAAACCTAGCAGGAAAGATACTGCGCTTGTTTGGGTTGAACACTGACAGACTTTTTGGGTTGACTGAATGCAGGGATGGAGTGGGTTCCTGGGACAGAGAGAGAGAGAGATGGATGACTGCGGGTGGAAGTAGAGATGCGCAGTTTAAGGTACCACTTTTTTGACCCAATTCTTGAAAATATAAATGGGAGAATCTGAGGCATTTAATCCTATGAATTTCTTGTACGTCTCTGCTTTTTTCCTCCTGTTTGAGATAATGTTTGGCAAGTTGCTATTCTCTATGTAATAGTAAAAAAATCTGGATCTCTCTGTTTATAGTTTAACATCCTAGTTGCAGATCTTACAAGCCTAATGAGAAGTTGACTTTAACTTGTCTCATCCTGTCCCTTACCTTCTAACAAAATGCCATGTTACAAAAGTATGTTGCTCAGGCGAGCTGCCAGAAGGTGAAAAAGCTTATTAAAAATGAGTAAAACCAGGGCTGTGCATTTTCTGGAGGTTTGTTTTTTTTTTTTTCCAGGTATTCTTAGCTTTTCCCCCCCCAAAAAAAAATCTTTGAGCCCATAACATCAGTTCTGGAAGCTTTGTTCACCTGTTTGAAATGCAGGCACAGAGTATTTGTAAAATGACAGGGCAGTGAATGCAAACAAGAGAAGTTGTGGCCCTCTCTGCTTTTGAAAATCACTTTGTGGAGACTATTTGTGCTTGTTTTTTTTTTTTTAATTTATTTTTCTACCTGTAAAATTGAGTTTAGGCTTCAGTCCAAATGAATTGACAACTTGTGTATCATATCTTGATCACTGTTCTTTGTAAATCGATTCAGAAGCTAATAAATTTAAGTTAAATCTCGGGGATGAGGAGGTTGGTTGGTTGGTTGGTTCTCCAAGCTTGTATATGTGTCAAAGTATTAGAAATATTTAATAAAAATAAAAAAAGGGAGGAGGGGTAAGGAATTTATCCACTGCACAAACTTTTGCTTTTCAACACTTCCTTCGTTTGAAATGGAGACATAATCATCCTTTACCCCCTTAAAAAGTACAAAACTTCATTATGTGGAAAGGGGGTTTTGTTTGTTTGTTTTTCCTCCTTCGATACTTCTGTTGGAGAGAAGAAAGGAACAATATGCCTTCCACAGCCAGAGCCTGGGGAAGGACAAATTAGAATCAGCTTGCAGCAGGATATTCGCATTGGGTGCCTGAGGAATCTGCAGTGCCAGGGATACTTAAGCACTCGGGTGTCTCGCCTGTGAGATGTGGAGAGTTTTCACCACTGGAGATGTGGCTAGGGGACTTCTTTTGTTTCTTTTTTTTTTTTTTTTTTTTTTTTTTTTTTTTTAAATGCCAATGATACATCAAGAATGATATAATAGCTATACTTAACTTCGCTGTGATATAGGAAAAAACCAGACTTAAAGACTTCATGTGTTTTCTGGCTTTATTAGTTTGTTATTCCATGACTGAAATCTTGCTCTAAATGCAGTATGTCAACTTTTTAATTACAGGGGGAAAAACACAAATCTTTTTATTTCTAAATTTGAAACAAAGGATTTTTATTCAAATTGATGAACGTTGTTTATGTTCTCTCAATGGCGAATTTGTCTGAGGCTTTTCTATTTCTGCAAAAATAAATTATAAGGTACAAACAAAATGTCATTTATGCTGGGAAAAGTTTCATCCAAAGTCCTCTGACCATTACTAATGAAAAAACCACAGTCTCTGTGTTTGCTCTTGTTTGTAGAGAAATTCTGCCATGTTTTGACCTCATTCCCATCTTTCAGCCAAAACACTTGGCAAAAGGCACCCAATGCTTTTGGAACCGCATTGTGAAGTGGGATCAACATCTCGATAGGCAGTTCTCCACCAGTACAATATGAATATCATTTTAAATAGTCAATTTTGTGATTGTCTTTTTTATCTGCGGCCCAACTGTGACATAATTAGAGACGATATGTGTTGAAGTAATTTAGACTTCCGATTTTACTTCATCCTTGGCCCAGCATTCTTCTTTTTTGCCTGTCACGTCATCTGCCTGCTGGAAAGCTCTTGTGAGGAATGTTCAGGAGAAGAGAAGTTTGAGAGACGCTATATAGACCCGGAAGATCAGAATAGTGCTGTGCTGATTTAATGGTTCCCCTATCAGCATGTTCTGGTGGCTGGGAGTCGCAGTACGCGGCTACGTGTTACCGGAGGGAGTTGTGGGAAGCGTAAGTCCTGGCCTTTGTTCAGCAGCTGCCGACAGCAGCACCTTTTGGGGGGTGGGAGGTGGGGGTGGGACTGAGTGCAGCCCTGCCCCTGACAGCCAGAGATCTGGAGAAGAGCTGTGTTTGGAAGTGCAGCCCATGGCGGCCCACGCTGCCCTGATGGGGGAGCTGGATTGAACCTCCCCTGAACTACAGGGGGCTCGTGGGCCACAGCTTGCCCGGTCCTACAGTGAAGAACAGAAGTTACGCAAGTAGTTCACAGTCGAGTAATTAATTAATGTGTGACCCTTATACAGTCGCTTCATCCAAATGATTTTTCTCCCTCATACTCTTAAACCGTACTTCTCCCAAGCTTTCTCTGTCCATTAGTCCATCAGGGAGACTCTGCAGGTGTCGCCTGACCTTTATTAAGATCTGGTTGGATCAATGAGGCCTGTAGCATTTCTCTCCATTTTAATATTGCCATCTTGAGAATTTTTTTTCCCCCATACTTGTGTCAGCTGATCCTCTGTACAGCAAATACTTCACCCTTCACAGTTGTTGTTTCTTCCTTATAGTTATGCATGTTTAGCGGTGATAGGGAGCACCGTTACATCTGTACATGTTAATCTGCCGGTGCTGAGCCGTGCCCCTGGGTGGCCTTGTCATAGACAATGAATGTCAGCCTTCCTTGTGCTTAGTGTTTGGCTTTAAATAATTGTACTTTACTTTTTGTAGATACTTGTTTTCAGCAGACCGTGGGATGTCAAGTGGACGTTATCATTAGTTTGGCCCTAGTCCTGGGGCAAATTAAATGTTTGACTATTTATTGAAAAATCCCCTTCCTTTAGGTGAGGACATAAATTAGATTTTTTTTTTTTTTTTTTTTTTTCTAGCAGAAAATGTTTCAAGAGGCTTTTTGCATATTGCAGTGGTGGTGACTGAAAAAATAAAGCACTTTACTAGTTCATGTTTACAATATATGAATTTAGTTTGGTTATAAATTTTCCAGACCTCTTTGCTTTGGAGGCAATTGAAAATCTCAGGAGATTTCTCATAGCCCCACATTTCAGGGAGGAGGGATATAAAAGAGAACTGTTGTTCTCATAACGTTTGGTTATATCCATGCTTTGTCTGCGTTGAAAGATTAGAAAGGTAAATGAAAGGTAAGGCACTATTTATAAAATGTAGACTTTCGGTGAAACAGGAGTTATGAATTTGGATTAAGCAACAGGTGAGGGTTCAGCTAATTCTCATTTTAGTGATACTGGTTCACACATCTTTTCCTATTTTAAATGTTCCAGGCGTGTAATTTCTGGTGTGACTTGTAGATTTGGAATTGCTCATAACAAACATTCTCCTTAGATTTGAGTAGGAGAGTCTTTTTTTTTTTTTTTTTTTTGTGTAAAGAAAAGAATTTAGAGATGAAGTGAGGGATTGGGGTTTAAAAATATTTCTGTTTTTTCATTAGTTAAGTATGTCATAGTCTCAAATGCTGTGTAGGTAGTTGTTTGTCCTAGAAACCATCATGGTTACTAAATATATGGAATTAAAAAAAAAATCAAGGTTGTGTTGAAATGAACGTAGTTAAAATTCAGAAAGAGAGATTCCTTAATTAACTTAATAAAATTACTAATGGAAGCATTTTAACTGCTAAATTTAATTTACTTGTCAAGATATCAGGCTACAAAGAGGAGGGAAGAGTGGGAACTCTGCTTTCCATTATGATGTGCTCTATTATAGAATAAATTTGCTTAAAATGAAATATATCACAAAAAGCCATCAATGACATCTTAATTCGGAACAGCCAGTTGAAAAGTAATTAGACTGTGAAGCAATCAGTTCTAGTAAATCAGTGTTTCCCTTTACATAAACATACGTTTTTACTGTTTATAAACAGGAAAGACTTCCAGATACTCAAGTAGCAAGGACTTTGATTGTATTTCTACTGTACGTGTTTTCTATTTTACATTACAAAACTGTCAAAACAAAAAGAATCGGGGCCTAATTTGGATGTAATCCAGCAAAATGCTTAAGCAGAGGTTTCATTTTAACCATTCCCTTTAAGAACATGGCTCTGTGGGCTGCCTCTTTCCATTGACGGAGGTTCGTCTATTATGCCTGAAACTGAGACCAGAAAATATGAAAGGAATCGCCGATCTGTTCGACGTGGATACTTGGTGCACCACCTTCATCACTTTATTACATGGGAAGCCAGTCCTACCTTGCATTCCCGAGACTGCTCGGTAATGTAACTAATAGTTTTATAGCAGACTGTCTTTCAAATTGGCCTGAACCTACTCCTACGAAAGTAAAAAATGAGGACCCGGGGAAAACTTCACCTTAAAGATTCAAGTGTTAGGAATACCTTATTGCGTTTCCCATTTTAAGACCCTACGCCTGGGCAGCCGTGGCGACAGTGACTTCAACACCTTAGGATCTGCTCCTGAGTTGGGACATTGAAGAGCTCAGCAATAAATGAATGTCCATGGGAACTGGGTATGTAAGTTTTGTAGACCTTTGAAAATCTTTGCACTAGGACACAACACCAAATCCAGGCAAAAACCTGTGATATCAGTGTTGCTATAGTATCAGTTAAAATTGCTGCATGGCTTGTAACACCCCTCCCTTGTTGCCTCTGTCGTGCTTCTCTCCGAGCCACGTCTGTGCGCTACGGAGCAATGCTGTTCTTTATTGAGTTCCACTTTTTACAATTCATATAAATGTACTTTAAACTTTTTGCATTAACTTCTAACAATTTGTAATATTCCAGTAACTGGGTGTTTTTATATGGAAAGGCAGGTCAGAACACCTGTTCTCTTGGTAGTTTAAGAATTTGTACCGTAGGATCCAATAAATGCCAGAAGCTCCGTTCCCAAAAGGAGCTGTGTGAATGTAAACACAGACCAGTAGCTATCGTTTTTACCTTTCTGAAGGTTGGTTGTGGCAGGGGACGAAGGAGAAACTCAACTTCTGAGGTTTGATTCTTCAGTATCATAGAAATGTTGGGGATAGAGTAGGAAACTTATACACCAAGAAGTTGTTCGGCTTTACATTTTTAAACTGTATCAGAACAATAGAAGCATTAAGTGAGAATTAAAACTGAACAAAAGAAATTACTACTTATGTGATGTAGGAGTCATGATACAGATCAGATCCTTATCGATTTGAACTATTACGGTATTTCCCATATAGTCGAGTCTCTTCAGAAGCTTCGCAGGCGTACTGTGGCTGTGGTCAAGGTGCCAACGAGAGCTCCACGCTGAGACAGGAGAACAGCTGCTTTGATTTGGATTAGTTGTTGGGGCAGGGGTCTGTAAATGTTAGAAGTACTTATTTCAGCCAAAACTGTGGGATGCGCTGCCAAGCGAATTATATCAGCATTAGATGATATTAGTGAATATTCTGAGAAGGAATACCCAAAGAAGTAGAGCAATGTAGACAGCTTGCTGAAAAGTGAGACCTGTAGTGAAACTTAATTAATCAAAGTCCTTATAGCTATTAGTTTCTCTCTTTCTGCCAGGTAGTACATGAAGTGAGAGTTTTATTTTGTTTTTCTGTATGTTAAATGCAACTTGCCTGAGAAATCGTACTGTCACATTTTTCAGAGGCAAATCTTTGGGCTTTCCTATTCGGGCGAAATACAGCCTATTGTCACATATGGATCTATTTGTACTTAGAATAGAATTTTACTGGCTGTGGACCCCTCTGCCGTCCCTGTCCTTCACTAAGACGGTATCTGCAGAAGAAATGCCACATAGCATAAATTAGAGCGATGCTTAAGCAGGCAGCCTAGGATTAGAAGTGTACATGGTTTCATGTGATGTGCCTGCACAGATCTTGGGTGCAGCAAAATGTGGAAGCTCTTTAAGCCCAAACTTATTATTCAGAGTATACAATGGTAAAGGAAAGTGTTACAGTTGGAACACAAGGCTCTTGGGAACGTGCTTTTAGTAAATATGCTGTTTAGAAAGCAACGTTTTTGCAAGCAGCAAGTTTATTATTAATTCTAATTTCATCTCTTTTGCTTTAAATAAATATATCATACTGTTAATTTCAAGAGTTTATAATGTCTTTAGCTAAGAACATCTTAAAGTTAAAATACAACATATTCTGTTAATTGTGGTTGCAGGCATTCTTTTGAGAACTTTTATCATTTAACGCATTTTGGCTTTTATGTTACTGGGAAAAAATTCTCCGATGTGCATTGTTGTACATCTGACAGAGCTGGCTGCAGCTAATCCTCTAATGCTGCCCTGCACCCAGTGGTAGTGTAGTATTCTTTTGCCTTTTACCGGTTTTGAGCACACAACCATTAGTTTTGGAATCACAGGTCACAAAAATCAAGTCGTTCATTTAGCTCAAGAAAGAGAAGATTCCTCTGTTTCTTTTATTAGCGGTCAGCTGAGACACACAGAGGCATCTGCATCAAGTTTTGCATATTTGGGCCAAAAGCGACGAGTTGCTCCAACTCATCCAGTAGGAGCCGATTTAGTAAGTGGAGAGGATGGGCAGGCAGGTAGGCAGGCATGCCCTACCTTATTATTGACTGCTAAAGAGCTGTACTCTTCAGGTTATTTATCAAGAGAAAAAGCTCAGTCTTTAAAAATGAATACAGTGATTGTTTAATACAAAATCTGCTGTTTCTGGATTGTGCTCTCTTTTGGATTTCTCACCTCCTTTTTTACTTAATAAACTTGCAGTGTATGGTTATTTTCTTTGTCTTCCTGATGCTGTTAGGAGGGCAAAAGGCAGCCGAAAGTATTGTTCTTACCACGACTGTCTTATTTTTGCTTCTCTTCTTCCCCTACTGACTTTCATTGTCACACAAAGTAATAAGCAGAAAAGAAGAATAAAGAGAAAGAAACCAAGTTACATTTTGATGTGAACACAGTGTGCATCGTGACCACGACTTGCGTATAAGATAGCTTCGGCTTCCTGTTGACTTGGTGGCATGATATTTAACATTCTCTTTTATAAGTTTGTTGTTTACAGCAATTCTATATTTCTGCTTAGCCTAATGATTACAAGAGAGTCCACCCTGGAGAGTTCAGCCTCCAGTCTTTGAAGGTCTCATTTGAACATGTTTGCAACTGTAAGGAATGGCTTGAGGCTGTGCTATTTCACACGAAAGAGAAGAGGAGGAAAAACACCACCGCCAACCAAAAAACCCAACCAGTTTTCTGCTCAGTTTTGCTTGTCCTTATTCTGGATTCTTAATGGCTCTGAAAATATAGGTCAAAGATACGTGTGTATATAGCAAATAAAGGATGGGGTTTGGTGCACTTATTACTAGAGGGGGATGGGGCATACTTTCTCTTAAGGGTGCTGTACGTTTAATGCAACCCTTTTCCCTTTCTACCGCTCCTATTCTTGGTCCTGCTCGTTCTTTGGTCTTCAGTGTGTTTTTAAGCTCCGGTCAGCTTGTGCACGTCGATGCTTTTTCTGCTCCAGCTTTTTATTATCCCCTTCTAACGGAGAGATACAATGTGCGGCAGAAACACCTTTTGCACCCTCCTGAGGTGGTTTGGCTCAGTAATTTACGTGCTGTGATGCGCTTTGTCTTTCTGGATCCTTCGGTCCCAATGTGTAGTCTAATACTCAGAAAGAAAAATCCATATATTGGCAGGGGACTTGAATTCAACTCCTGGGAGAGCAGGCTAGTTTACATGTACCCCACTGATGGCGGTTCTCTGCGTTAGATGCTTAATGACCTGACCCCACTTGTGCGGTGCCATACCTTCTAATCAAGTTAACTGCATGTTCGCGTGCCCCTTGTGTCTTACACGAGATGTGCTTTTGGTCCGAACCTGGTTTCACAACAGAAGTGTGTCTGCCTCAGGTGGGTTTCGTAGTAGCTTTTCTAATACTTCATGTTACTTATTGTCCCCCTCCCCTTTCCCCAGCAACGTTAGCAGAGTCAGCAGTTGAACGAATGACAGTGCAAACTGAATTGTACTTTTGGGACTTGGCAATCCATCTTGCTTGGTCTGATGCTCGTTTGCAGGCTGGTACCACGGCCTGCACTGCTGTTACCTGTGTTATAGTCAGCTCTTGTTTGCTCTGGGGACAGATGCTTCCCTGGCTATCGATTTGAAAGCCCTTGCCATCATTAGAGTAAAGCAAAAATATACACTGCTGCTTCTTGTGCATATACTTCTCTTCTGTAATCTAAATTGGGCTATTTTAAGCCTGTATTATGGAAAGATACTTTGTCCTTCAGTTTACAGCGTCTAAAGTGAAGTTATCCTTCACTTTATATTTACAAGGGCTGTTTTCTCAAGTTTTATGTTGATCTGCGATTTGGACCCTGTATCTTGTCTATCTGTTTGTTTATTTACGCTTTTATCTGTGCTTTGCAGTATCACTGGAGGTGTAACAGAGAAGAACTTATTGGAGCCCTCTGTAGTTTGCCTACTGTGCATTTGCCATAATGATCTCTCGCTGAGGAACTTATTTGAGAAGTCAAAAATATGAAAAGTACATTGACAGTCTTTTTTTTTTTAAACACATAATATCAGAGGGGCGTTAATCAAGCCAAATTTTTTCAGGCATGTTAAAACCATTCAGAAATTTTGTCATTTAGTGTTGATTTTGTTGTTGTTATTATTTCTATCATTTCCTTTAGCATAGGAAAGCACAGGTTATAGAAGTTATTAATTTAGATATAATGGAAGGATAGGCCAAGGATAAGCAGCTGCAAGCCAACTTAAATGTAAATTATAGCATGGTACATGATCTTCGTGGTATAAATCTCATAGCACTTAATAGGATTGGGACACTAAAATATTGTGCAGAACGTAATCCGTGTTGGGTAGTCTCATTTCCCATTGATCTGGATGTAAATATCTCCCTGACTGGAGTTGATTCCCCAGAACCTCAGGTTAACAAGGAAGAAATTACAAGAGAACTACAGCCCTTGATGCTGCTGTTCAACTTGTTCAGAGCATACTGTATTGGTAGGATACACGGTCCAAACTGGACACTCATCGGTCCCGGGGTTATAACTAACAGGGTTTTCTAGGAAGCCCTGCCTTTCGGGAGAGAATAAACCTTCAGGGTCTCTCTCCTCATGTACAGAATCGTATCCTTACCCTTTGGACGTAATTTAATTCTTTTTACCAACCAGTATGAACACTTAAATAATAATTTGTAATTTATCCACAGAAGGCGTTATATAAATAGATTTTTGAAATATAATTCATGTTGAAATTTTATAACTAAATATAGTTATTATCATATGCGGTCCACTTTCTGGCATGTTACTAACCAGCATATTACATCACTGGCTGATGACCTTACCTTCGCTGTCTAGAAAGGGAAAATGAAATTAAAAAGGGAAATGAGGTTCCACAGGAAGCAAAGTTTGGAAAAAATATACTTATTAAACTGCACATATGCAACATCTCAGTTTCAGCCACCTCCTGGTGTGGCGGGTTCCACTGCTCTTACACAATGGGTCCCATTGATGACCAGTTGGAGCAGCTACTTGGGGGACAAGGCACTACCCAGTCAGAGTGAGTGTGGCAGACTATGCAGACCCTAACAAAGAAATCTGTAAGGCAAGCAGAAGTTTGTCAACCACCTTTTTCTTTTTTTTTTTAAGGACTTGCTGTTCCTAAGAAAATGAAAAGGATTTGATGCTTTTCCCACTATTTTGTGCACTATTCTTAACGTATTAAGTAGTTCTTACAGCAGCCAGCTTTATGTATCTGTGGTACCCAGGACAACACTGATGATAATGGCAATAATACTTATCACTTAAATGACATTTTACAAATTCAAAGTGTTGTGCAACAAACATTAATTAGTTCTCACAAGAGTCTTGCTGTGAAGTAGCTAAGTGTTGTTATTCTCCGATTACACACGGGGAATCTAAAGCAAAGAGAAATGATTCAGGGAGTTGGTACCACTGGGGAAAGAATTGAAGCTGGGGAGTTTCTGCCTCCCAACCCCTTTTGTAGGGCGCAGTGCTTGCGTCGTAGCTAAAAATGTGGTCCTAGAGTCACAAAAAACAACTTAGTACATCAGTTCTTCTAGGATTGCACCTTCAAGCAGAGCTTACAGGGCTGTCTCTCACAGTGATTCGCAGAAAAGCTACTCATTTGCCCCAGTCATAAAACCTGAAATTTTACTATAAAACATATTTTGGTATTTTTCTACTGTGCCGTGTGTCCAGAGGCATGGTAGGCAGAAGAAAGCACAGAGAAAGCTGACATGCTGGTATGATGAAAAGACACACATGTAGATGAGCACAGGTCAAAATGGACTTTTTTTATAGTTTTATAGATATACCAGAACTTCAGAGAGGTATACCAGCAGTGTCTGCAGATAGTGTTGGAAAGAAGAGTAAAATGCAGGGATCTTTCCTGCCTGTCCTTCTAGATTTTCATGCAGACACTTCTGAAGACCCGTTTTGATCACTACATGCGCATTGATCGCTGCATATGTATCAAATGGATTATTGGAATTCACTGCCACTCAAAAGTCCCTCACCTTCCTAACTTCTGAACTTGTACGCCTCTTGGGGAAGTCACTATGACTTTTCTCAAAAGAAGTTAGCAAAGCAGAACAATGATGGTGGCCCGTGCCCCTGAGCACTGCTATTCCTGTACTCTGGTGTCGGCTGGAAGCCTGAGAGATCCTGGACTCCAGTGCGTGGTAGGCTGTCTATCCATTTATATAATGAGCTCCCCACCACAGAAGCTTTGCAGTCTGTAATATAATCATGTTTAATAAGCTGTTTCGAACTGTCTTTCATTGCTCTGATATCTTAAAATAGTTTTTATTGATCAGCAGAATGCTCTGATGTAGTATCTCTGAATCTTCTTGGGTGCAGCAAACATACCTTCTGTCTTTCAGTGACCCTGTAGAGCAGATATTACCAGTTCAAGTTCTGTGTTTTCTGCAGAAAAATATATTGCTTAGCAGGATATTTGTGCATCTGAAATCCAGAACCAGATAGAGAAAGGAAGTTGCGAACACGCAGAATCGCACCCTTTCCGAACCTGGCAGAGCGGGGCTGCTACCCTTGCTGGCCTGTGGTCAGCTGCGTGAGCTGCGCAGTGCTGAATTCAAATGTCTTTACAATTAATGGTGAAAGATGCTGTCTCTAATTTATGAAATGGGAGGGAAAAGTCAAAGGCTTTCCCTGCAGCACGAGGAGTGAGGTGTCTGGTTTGTAGCTGCACTGTACTTCTCAAGCAGTGGTACCCGCAAAGAGTACCTCTCGGGAAACACTTACCTCGTCCAACGTTCTCTTTCTTTTCCGTGTCACATCTTGGCCATGCACATTTGGAGGCTTGGGGTTGGATGTGCACCTACAATTCTACAGTGACAAGTTCCAAGTCACCGTTTATCCCAAATCGCTTTTCCAAGACATTGGCCATATCTGCATTTAAGATATCATGGATCAGATCAGTGGAATTAAACAGACCTACACCGCTGTAAATGCCCCTCTAGCTTTCCCAGGTTCTGTACAATTACTCCTCGTTTTTTGTGCCGTGGCTATTGTCAGCTACTTTAACTAGAATTCTTTATTTTTCTATCACTTGCAGGTGTTTTTAAACTTTGATACCTTGAAAATGTATAGCAAATTAATTATCTTTGAATTCCATACTTTCTTCATTTTCCATCCGTTCTCAGTTAACTGTTTCTGCAAACCCAGAGGAGGAAACTCAGAACTTTAGACCGGTTTCTTGAATATAATGGCTATTTGAAACAATTTTAGGGACAAAGTAGTGCGTTAAAGCTGTGTGTGTCTGTATGTATACGAACAGTAGGAGTTTCCCAACTGGACTGACATATTTTAAGGTAAGGTATATTTTATGCATAAACAGCTTCTCCTTTTCATTTCTTACCATGATACAACACTTTTGGGATACTACCTGCCTCGAGGTCAGTTGCAGACATATTTGTCTGTATTTGTATCAGTAGCCAAAGGATCATCAGTAAACATTATTAAATTCAAGAAGGTCTGAAGAAGAGTCATTTGTGTGTGTGAAGTCAATAACTGCAATATACCATATTGTTTTGCAATTGTTGGACTCAAAGTAGTGTAATTACAAAGGTGCCTGTGCAGTCCATATTGTTGTTGTTTGATTAAGGAGAGGGAGGAAGCTTGACGCAAGCCAAAAAATCTTTTAAAAACAAACAAAAAAAAAACAAAAAAAAAAAACAAAACCCCAAAACTAAGCAGAATCTCTGTTCTGAATCTAGATACTGCAACACACGTGCTGAATAAAAATCATGTACTGTTTGGAGACCTCTACAACCTCAAATCGTTACTCAAAATTTATTTGCTTTCCTTACTGTAAATCAAATCTTTATTGTTTGAATGTATTTATGGCATTTAATTTCCTTTTCTTTTTTTAGTGTGGCTATAGGAAAAAAGTGAACATTTTCAATTCTTTGCCTTCACCTTTCTCTAGATTTTAGTGTGTGCTGTAGCACATGCAAACGTGTCGAGGTGTGTAAAGAAAATAATTTCATGTAATTCTTAATCTTTCATCCACCCAACTTTTGCTTTTTCTTTTCCTTTTTCAGTTACGTTCACACATCTTCGTCCTCTTAACCAGTCCTCTCTACCTGTCTGTGTCCCTATTATTCTCTTTATTTAAATTTCTGCTTCTTGTTCTCTTTGCCTTTTTTTCCCCCCCCTTCCTCTTTCACGGTCCTATATTCCTAGAGGTGAAAGACTGACACACTAAACCAATGTGCCATTTCATTCCTTGATTTTTATGAATCTCTCTTAATTTTGTGCTCTGAGTGCAGGTGGTGTTTTCTGATGAGGTGAAGAATTGGTACGGGAAAATATAGTTAGCAGTGATTAATATCCAGTGAAAAATAAAACGGGAGAGAGTTGAGACATGCAAATAATGAGCGGGATCACAAAACCAGGGAATGAAGTGGTCCATTGATTTTTAGTGTATCGCCCTTTTGTTTTCAGAAATTCAGGTTTTAAATCCCAGTTGAGGTTGCAGGCAAAAGTGGATTTGATCTCATCCTAGTCCCATTAATCCCTACATAGTGGCCATGCCACAATCGGGTGTGGGTGATGATTTTTAGCTCGCAAGAGTCCGACAAACTGAGTAGCCTGGCAGCTAGAGGCTGGGCTGTATAGATGCATCTTCTGCTACGTACAGCGCAACCTTAGCTTGTTGAACTGCATGGGAGTCTTGGCTGGACTCCTCTCATCTGTCTTGCGACTTCACTTCCCAACTTCTGTGGACCCTACGTTTCCCTCCCAGTATTTTAAAATATTTAAATAAAATCGGTTACATTCTGCTCCTGTATTAAGCAGAACTCTGGCAACTAAAATAAAGGATGCGCAGCAATAAGGATTACCGAGAAGTCAGTAGAATGTTTTTTCTGTAGTGAACATGAGACAGCCGCTATTTCACATGATATTAATCATTAGTAACATTTCTTTGTACGCTATTTCAAAGAAGGAAGCAAATCGGATCAGTCTAGCTCCTGAATTTCCTCAGTCATTTCAAAATAGGAACAAACCAGTAAAATAGTAAGTGGAGAAAACATAGTAATAATAACTGCCCTCCTCGTTACTCACCCCGATATCTATGTCCTCTCAATTAGAATTTAAACTTAATTTTGGAGAGGCAGCGTAAGGCTGAAACTCATAATGAAAGAATAGCAGTGTTGCCAAAGACAAAAAAGCTGCAGATTAACTGCATGGCTTGCTTTTGTTTCGTCGAGAAGTTTTGAAAAATCCCCTTTCCTCGGCTCTCCAATGTCACACTTTAAAATATTCAGGTTGGTTTTGTTGTACGTTACATAAAAAATTAATGATCTTGAAAATATTACCATGTTTGTTTTAAAGAAACTGTTTTCTCCATTTTAATTAAAAGTTATAATTCACCATCTTTTAGCCAAGTTATCTTAAATCTTAATCTTATTGGTAATGGGTATTGGGCCGGATTCAGAGAGGAAATACAATCCTTACTTAATGCAAACAGTAAAAATATCAGCATTTCCAGAGATATGGTTCAGTTCAATTCGTGTGCTGTACTAACTCTGCCTTTTAATTAGAAATATTCTCCTACTTATGCAAGAATACTGGAGAAAAAAGGGCATTGTCTTCCTCATTATGTATTCCATGCGAATCGCAAATGGACAAAACCAGGCATAATATGATGACTGTTTTGTTATTAAAGCACTTTAATAAGGTTAATGCGTCCATATGAATAGTTTTCAAAATAAGTTTCAGTAGTTTTGAAGGCATGCTCTGGTCTAGTATAGTAATAAAGAATTTCCCTGTGGGGAAATAGTCAACCTTTTAATTTTGGCTTGCAGACTTCTCCTTTATTTTCCATTTGTAAAAAGCCAACCAAAGGTACAGTTCGAGATGCTTTATAAAAGTAATTCTCCCTACGTTCTGGTTAAAAGCTGTCTTATTGTGCTGTATCGGAGGAAAACCTGAAAAAATACTGACTTTCTATGCAAAACAATGAGTGAAAAGTAAAAGTAAAATATAGACCGTAAAGGAGGATTTATGCTTTGTGAGAATGTAGACCTGAGCGATTTCTTTTTTTTCCTTCTGCTATGACTTTTCATAAAGGAGATCTGACGCTGCACTGCAAGTCGTAAGGTGTCTAGAAGAAGAGAAAAAATCTTACTGACTGCATGCAAAACTGCAGCAAGTAGGACCTTATCTATATGCATTACTTTGATTTCAAATTATTTTTAGCATGGCTTTTATTGTACTCATTGTTACATACATAAATCTTTAAAGTAATACGTTCTGTAAGAAATGGTCATAAAAATTTACAGCCAGTAACTTTTCCCCTGTCCCTTACAATGATATTCTACTAAAACCATTAAATGGTTCTCATTAATGCCCTTTAAATGATTGTGTAATGACCCACAATCGCTTGTAAGTGAACAACCATTAAAGAATTACCAGTTCTTAGCATGCTTTTAAGTACAGTTTAAATACATGGGAGGTAACGTATAATATATTAGAAAAAGTATTAAATTTGAAATTGTAAAAACACGATCGCTCCAAAAGAAGGAGTGGGCGGGAAGCCTCCCCTGCGCTGACCAGAGCCCTCGGAGAGCACAGTCGTGACAGCGCTTCTTGCTGCACCCGGCATTTTTGCAGAAATGCATCTGTCCGTACTTGTTTTCTAGAATCGCTTGGCTTTATGAGCCCCATACTGCAATGATCTGTAAGGAATAAAATGACAACACAAGGGTGACTTCCATACAAATACGCCCAAATCAAAATCCTGGGCACACCTGCTAATGACTGCTATTGGGAAGTGTGACCCGCCCGGTACTTTCAAAGGGCAGCTTTGCTCTGAGCCCGAAGACAAAAATAGAAGAAGTCCTTTCGCTGTTTTTGAAATATGAGAAAGGGACATCCACGTGCAGAGCTGACCTTGAAAAATCAATGTTCATATCTGGATGCGAAGAAATGTGAGTGATTGAAAAGACAGTTTTAATAAAGAGCATTAATTTAATGGGGAGTCACAGGCGATTGGCAAGATCTTGCTGTCACAATTCCAGTTTGACCCGTTGCCGTGATCCTGGCTGTGGCGCTCCGCAGTACCGGGATGAGGGAGCTGCCGTGGCAGCTCTGTGGGTTGCAAGGGGCATTTTAAAAACGCGCCATTCTCTAATCGCAGTGTAAGCCAAAAGCTAAATTGCCTTTCACGTTTTGTAAATGACCGTGGAGGTTTATAGGCATGCGTAGAAAGTCCACACCCAACGTATGTGCTCGTTTCAAGGTCTGGCCTCCCTGGTTGGGTGGAAAGCAGTATTTGGCAATATTTCGCAGCTGCCTTTCTTTTCTTGCACCGAGCTTTCTTTCTGAACTCCAGTTCTTGTACTGCAGAGGTAGGACACATGAAAATACACCTAATGATAGTAGTACATTTTTCTCCTTGCTAATTTGATTCTATTGTGCCTACAAGAACGATACTCTTTGTTCAGCCTCGTAACCTTAAAATTGTATCTGAGGAAAATGAATTTCTGCTTCTCCAAAGCAAGATTATTAGGAAGTGAAACCCTCATTACCCGATGTATCTGGAGTTTTAGATCCTTTGTAAACCAGCCTTTGTCTGAAACGCTCTGTACAGGTAGCTTTTGTAACCCGAGCGCTTTGCTTCTGGGCAAATGGGCAAGTGTTACTTGGATTCTCAAGGCTTCGGGGTTGCCGTGAAGAGGGAAGAGAGTCATACAACATTGAAAAGTAAGCACGGGGTTTTTTGTTGGGTTTTTTTTGGTTTTTTTTTTTTAGCTGAAAGTTAAATCTTTTGACTTTGTTGTTAGCAGCCTGTCTAGCCCGTTGTTGGCTTTGAGTGCAATTAGTTTAATTCCAGATCCCTTAGTCCAACAGGGATTTGAATCTAGAGCTCCAACATCCTGGTGCCCAAACCACCAGGATGTACAGGTTTTTTTCCAAGGAGTGCTCTCTCCCTTTCAGTCCTTGAGAGAAATTCACGGAAAGCAGTGCGTGAAATATTTCAGTTCCATGAAATTTCATCTAATCAAAACGTTCTAGCTGGTTATGCCCACTACTGAGAGTATCTGACCACTAGTTTCCAAGGCAGCAGGCAGTCTAAGATCACATTAGACTTCACAGAATGCTTGAATACACACATTTGGGTAGCAGCAACAAATGCTTTCTGTCATGTTATGTTTGCGAAGAACTGGATCCCTCCTTCTCCTAACCACTGTAATCTACATATTTGTCATCTCCTCATGTGCTTATCTGTACCAAATACAGTTGCCATACCAGAAAGATACAAAATAAAAAAGATGCCCTCTCAACATACGAGACCAATAGAGTTTCTTAAGGTTGGTTTTGTGCATGCTTTTTTTTTTTTTTCTTAACTTTCCAAACTGAATTACGCTCACTGGTCCTTATCTGCATCCTCATCCTAACAGATTGCAATCCAGGTATAGTGCAGCCATATATTTAACCCATCTGTCAGTACAGCTGACTTGGATATTTTTAGAACATCAATCACCATGGTAGCTAGGTCTAATATCTTATCTGTGCATCCTGCATCAGAGCAGCTAGTTTGTATACTATCGAATAGGTCCCGGGTAAGATACTGAGCTGAAGATAGCTCAAAAAGTTTTCAGAGGAAAAAATTCTGTGCAGCGGATTTCCTGTCAGAGCCCGGGCTGGACCACAAAAGAGTCTTGAATGAAGAATATGCCAGTAAACCTGTAAATTCATATGCTTGCGTGGGCAAGGATACATGGGTCTGGAAAAATATCTAAACTCTCCAACCTTGGGTAATAAGCAACTCCTGAGGGCTCCAAGCGTGGGAAGGGAATCTTTAAAATAGGTTAAAATAAGTTTCAAATATCCCATGTCAGAGAAGCTGTGTGGAAGATGGTGCGAGAAATAATGGGATGCCGTTCCTGAAACGGGAGAAGGGGGTTTTGGTGTGGAAGGGGTAGGGAAGAACCTGTATTACCAGGAAGCTGACAATACTGCCCAGTGCCGTGCCACCTCAGGCTTTCTGTCAAAATACTTCACCCGGCAGGTCACGCACGCTAGTGCCGGAACAGCAAATGGTTAGTGTACAACGAAGCCATTCTCCCGGAGCTGTATTTTCTGGGCACTCTGCAGCAGGGGGAGTTACAGAGGTGCTGGGCGATGGAGAGGGTCATATCTGAGCCAAGACGGTGAGCGAGAGTTCTCAGGCTTTCCCTTCAGGGCGGTCTCTGTTTGCCCTCCCGTCCTTTCTCAGGTAATGCGTTAATCAGGAGTGCTGCATGGATGGCTTAATTCTTAAATATAGACGTTTCTTATATTTACGTGCACGGGGCTACAAAAAACGGAGAGTCAACTTTTATTTGGATGCCAAAGACAACCATCCTGGAGGGGATTTCTGAAGTAATTAAATATATTAAGCATAAGTACATAAACGCATAGGAAAAAAAAATCTATCTTGCTAAGGTGCACGATGCTTCTGTAAATCCAGCGCTTCTGTCTAAATAGCATAATGCACTTCTGTGCAGAGATATCTGAACTCATTCTGAATGAACGAACCTTGCTACCAGAAACAAGACTTGGGCTAAGACGTGTTGTGTTCTGGTAGTGTGGCTGGACTGTACGTGGCACTCGGGGCAGCTTCTTCAGAGCTGGCTCTCAGATATCTCTGTGTGGCACTGCGTGGTGTTCTGTAGATGTACCAGGGTGGCTATTTTAAAGTAACAGCACTCGGTGATTCTGATACGGCACTCGGTGATTCTGATGCAACCTATTATTCGTCTTGCGAAGAAGAAAGGGAAGGTTAAAACAAAACAAAAACCAACCACCAACCCTTTGCTTTTAGTCTGGATATCTGGATTTGGTGGGAATACTGATGCTTTAAAATATATATATATATATATTTTATTAGACCACAGTGAATTTGTACCCGAAGGAAGAAGATTTTATTTGTTTAAGTGTGTCTGTGATGAACGCAGTTCTAGTATTTCAAAAGTCTATGTACTGCATACTGAAAATAGGCTTTCTGCCAAATGGGAATTGAAACGCATATACGTATTACACTATTTGCCTTAGAAGAAATTAATTTTCAGCCAGAAGCAGATAGGATTATTTAATATTTATCTTTAGCTGCAGGAAGATGAATCTATTATTTTATACATTTATTTTGTTATTTTATATATGGCGTTCGTGCAGTTTTTCCTATAGGAGGTGCTGAGGTACTCCTGTCTATGCTACATCAAGGTTAAAGAGTCTCCAGTTGTCAAATTTCTCCAGCTGGTGCTGCTTGCTGGTCACCAGCAGAGACCATAATTTTCCTTGTGATCAGGAGAAATACGCTGAGGTTTATCACAAGGGTGCGCATACGCACGTATCCGAGAAGTGCAGGGAGAATTAGGAAGGGAAGCGATCCTTTTCTGCAGTTGCTTTCAAAGTTAATAATGTTGGGAACTTCTAAAACATCTACAGCGTTAACATTAAGCCAAGAAAACGGAACAACATTGTATGTCAAAGTTTACTGATTTAGTGCTGGTGAGAGAATGGACTGGAGTGTATAAAGTTACAGTATCACAAAGTACCACGGAGCTGGGGACTGTTAAATATCAATGGAGCATTACCCTGCGCTTTCAGCAAACTTCAGTATGACCGTAGTGAGAGATGCTAAAATGTCATTTCATGGACCACATTATACGCGGCTTACAATGAATATTTTGTCCGTAGTTTATTATATTTTTGATAAATTGTAACTTCCTGGACGAAAATTTGGTTAGCCTATCTCTAGTGTCATTTAAGTGTCTTCAAAGAACTGATTTTGCCCCGAAGAACCATTTAGTGGCAGCCTGTAGCCATGTGGTACTAATTTAAATTGCTGTAGCAATGGCAAGTCTCCTTCCTGAAATTAATAAATGCAATTTCTAAGGAATGTTAAGTAACAACTAACAATTTAATGCTTTGTGAATTTCAGCCAAACCGATTAAATAATTAAAGTAAATTTGTAGAGTTAGGGAAGAAGCTTCATCAAAGGAAGGCAGCGACACTTTGGAAATTGTATATGTTCGTTCAGACACGTAGCGTGGACGAACTTCACGCGGTTTACCTGTGCCAACAAGAGAATTTCTGAGTTAATTCTGAACCTGCCTTGTCCCACTAACATAAAAGATGTTTTGAAGGAGCTTAGGTTATTGAAACCGTACCACCAGAAGAGAAGTGGATAGTATGAGAAGTGCGTATTGTCATAACGGAGGCTTTGGTAATTAAATGGCTTGGCTGGCGCGCGCTGGCCTGTGGATGTGTCCAGCAGATGTCTTCTCTGGAGGAACCACATTACTAGAAAACGTAAAGGGCACTTGTGAAGAATTTATGCTATGGATGAATTATGAATTGCCAAGAGGAAGGTGCGTGGGAGACTCCTGAATGTAGCAGAGCGATGCTTACCTGGAGAGGAGGAAGGTGTAATGTTTTGAATTGGGCACAACCTGGCTCCGCACAGCACGGTGGGGCGGCGGTGGAGCGGGGCGAGGGAGACGCTTGTGTGGTCTCCGAGTTCATTCTCCGTTTTCAAGATCATGTGGTTTGGAAGACGATTTTCTTTTCTTTTTTTTTTTTTTTAAACCCCAAGGATTAACTTCATCCTCCAGCTTTTGTATGCTCAGCCAGCATAAAAGCTTTTAGGTTTTTTCCCTGGGTTGCGGTGTGACTCCCGGTTTGTCTGCCTCAGTTCTCCGCTCAGGGCTTTCTATACAGCATGAAGAGCAGCGTGACTAAAGTTTTAAAGAATAATGTGGGATTTAAATATTTTTTTTTCGGAGATTTTGCAGATCCTCTGTTCAGGAAGTTGCAGAAAACTATATTCTATTATGAATATTACCTTCATTTCCTGCTGGATTCCACGGGGCTGAGCCCTGCGCATTGGGGAATTCTGTTGTGCAATTGTCTGAGCTGTAGCCTGACAGTTATCTTGAGTCGCCGCTATTTCTCCAAAAGCAGGGTGCTGTTTCCTCGTAGACTGTGCCTTCTCCAAGGCAAGCTGCAAAAAGGAATTCCTTCTCCAGTTGGTCTTGCCTATTTCCGATGACTCGGATGCAAAACCCGATAGCTGAGCTACAAAGCTGGCTGGCGCTTTTGCCTTGCGGTGTGTTAATTTGGGCATGTGGAGTCGAGTCAGGAGTGCCAAGCTGCCAGTGTTACGTTAGGATTAGTAACGTACATCACATTTTAATGTGCTCAACGTATATGGGTCGTGCTTTCCTGCCACGTTGAGAAGGTAATAAAGAAAGTGAGAAGGGAAAGCAGAAAACCTGTGAGTCAGAGGCTCGTTCCACCAGATTTTTTTTACTACCAGACCGGTTTTTCAGTCCTATAAAATGGTATATGAGGACAGTCAGAAATACCAATGAAAAAAAAGTCAAATACTTAAGGTTGCAGGATTTAATAATAGAAGTCTTCAGCATGACTCACAGGGCCGCATGGAATATGCTGTCACCCATTCAAAATAAAACTAATCATGGCTCTGGTAATGCTTTGAAATACACCGTTCTTTGACAATTCGCACATTTTTGCTATTACTGACATGTTTAAAGGTTTTTAAAACTGAATAGAACTATATATTGAATTCAGATATCTTTCCAAAAACCTTGCCTGCCATTCAATGATTTGTTACGTGACTTTCATAGCCCAATAATGTGTTATCAATAGAGACAGAGGGCATTTCATGCTACAGGCTTAAAAATCCCCAAACCCAGAAGCCCTGCACTTCATGGTAAAACGGAGTGCCCAAAATATAAATAATTATCAGATAAGGATATTTTATATAAATACTCATCAAATATTGGCTATTTCATATCTATATCTTAAAGAAACTTTACTGGAAGTTCATGGCATTCATTTAAAAATACAGACATTCAGGTCAAGTTTTTACAAAGTGTCCAATCCATACATGATCACTTGTCCTAAACTAAATATTGAGAAATGAGGATGGGATTAGTACATTTTTCTGTATTTTTGGAGGTGTTTCAAGAGGTGTGTAGGGTCTCTCTGACCGTCTCTGATTTTTTTAACTCTTTGGCACAACAGACTGAGTGAAGAAAGAAAGTCTTTTTACAGGATGCTGCTACTTGTCTCTAAGCCTGGCTGGTTCATACCTTTGATTTCACAGCTATTTGGCTATTTCAAACTTGAAATAATCTTCCCATCACTGTGTAACTTTCACTGATCAGGGCCTTAAAAATACTTAAGTAGAGTTGCTGCTTAATGTTGTCATTCTGGTGAAACATAAACCCTGAGAGAGAGGGGTCAGTTGAACACTCTCCTTCAGGAAAGGAGAGGTCCTTTCTAAATAGGACAATGAAAAATCCCCCCAAAAGACTAAAATAAAAAGAAGGCTAGGAAAAAAATAGAGGAAGGAAGAAAGACAAACTCAGTTGACATATTAGAGCAAAATCAGAGTCAATGTATTTTGCCTATGGTTATAGAAATAATTTTTGGGGTGCTAGCCAAATGAATAACTTCTATGTGATTGACGTACATTATTTTTCCTTTTTAATAGTGCAATGGAAAGACAACAAAAAACATATTTTGGAACAGCTGAATCTTTTTTTCTGCCCAAAAAATGATGGATTTAATTCTCAGTGCATTTTCTTTCTTATGGTTTAACTTGAACATGCTCAAAAAAAAAATATTGAAATATATCATTATAATAAACACACAAGAATTAAATATTTAGACCTTTTTCAATTAAAAAAACCTAACAAACCTTTGACCAAAAGTTCAGAAAAATTGTGAATGATCAAAATCAAATTCAGAGCAGCTCAGCGTGTGACAGAATTTTTTGGTATTATTTTATATTGTTCTGTATTACTGTAAAATTGCTGCATTCAACACGTTTGTGTGATGTTAGTAATTTCCAGTGAAACTATTGGAAATACTTTATCAATTCTTTTTGTTTTGACAATTGTATAAATTGTAAATATTTTTTTGAGCTTTGGCCTCTTGCAGTAGAAGGCGAGAAGGGCTCAGCTGAGCTTAATGGACGGCGCTGAGTGCGGAAATAGGGTTCAGTATTAGATTTCCACTGAAACGTAGCAAGTGGTGGGTGGAACAAAACCCGTGTGGCCACAGTTTGGCGGGGTTCAGCTTTTCCGCATTGCGTACCTTGAGATTCGTTGTTAACGTGTCCCCTGCAAGCTTCTGCTCACGGCTGTCCTCAGCGTGCAGTACTGGCATCTTACTCTACCTGATGTGTTTATCCTTTTCAGTAAGCCTCTTAAATTAGGTGAAGCGGCCCTTTGTACTCATTATGGCGCTGCCAAAGTTGTGGGCGTATTTGTACCCTGCCGAGGGATAGCTATAGTCAAGAAGTGGCCCGGCACTTGAAAACAGTCGATATTATGCTGCATGTGTTTGTAACGATATACAAAACGCAAAAGGAGACATTGGTTTTACAGGAATGCCAGAAGAAAACAAATGGCCCGCATGCAGTCACTGTATCTAGTCCTTTCAGCTCATTTCTCCCTTTACCAGATCACCTTTTCGGTGCTTCGCCCGGCGTCCCTCGCAGTTACGTCTGAGCTTTTCTCCTTTGTCTGCTTCCATACGATTGCACTGACGGCTCGGAGCTGGGGTTGATAATCCCGCTGTGACCTCTCGGCCCATGTGAAATGTATTGTTCCCTTACACAGCAACTCCACGTCACCGCCATATAGTTTCACGGCTGTAACAATTAGAAACGCATCCTGCCAAAAAGTACTTAGAATCGTTGCGTTCAGTCCTTTGATACAGAGGTTGATCAGACCATGGCTTGGAACAGCTGCAAACTGAAATGCTCTGTACGAGGTTACTGCCACTTTTTAAGCCCATTCGCACATCCGTCTTGTGCTTAAGTGAGCTTTTGCGGTTAATAGAAGTTTAAAATTGCAAAGTCAAACATCAAGCTCTGGAGCCAATAAGTAACATTATAGACTTTCCCAAGTTTGAGCGCTTCACAGCATTGATACGTGCCTTGGAAAACTATTCTGGCAGTTGCTGCAGGACGGTGCTGCAGAAGCTCCCGCCCGCGTGGGTGCTCCCTGCTCTCCCAGTAGTCTGTCTTTGGTTTCTGCTCAGCTCTGTGTATGCTGCTCAAAGCAAATGGCATTCCCAACCAGATTGTAGCTCATTATCTTTACCTCCCCTGATACTAAGCTTTGCAATGAGATGGTAATAAATCTGACCTTAAAAGCTCTGTGATTTTTTTTCTTTTTTTTTTTTTTTTTTTAGCTTACCTCAGGATGTGTTTTTTAGGAAGCTCTGGATTGCCGTGCCACAGGTGTCCCACGCTGGGATCTAGAACTAAAGGAAGCTAACTAAAATAAAATCCTAAATTAAGCATTGGTTATGAGAAATTAGCGTTCCCCCGAAAACGTACTTTTCTCTGAAAACAACTTCTTCAAGTCTACACTATACTCTGCTTACTACTTTTCTGCGTGATGGACCTAATTTTTCATCACTCTGTATCCATCCTGTGATGAGTACAAGTACCTCATCTAACTATGCTTTCTAATATTGAGAAGGCGTTTGTAAAAGATGTATTTCCAAGTGATTTGACCGCAAGGGACATAGGAGATTAAAGAAGAACTTGGGGAATACTTGTTTTCAATACCAATGTGAGTCTACTGTTGCTGAATGGCTGAGTTGTGTCCTGATAAGGCTTTGTTTCCATACGAAATGCTCTCGGTGGCAAAGGTAATACGCACTGATTTGATAACTGTCCCTAATGAGGTTTCATTGCTGTATCTATTAAAGTTTGTACTCAAATAGTAAACAATAAGTTTCACGGTCAAGATGCCTGTGGACAAAGTGTTCCACAAACACTGGTGCACACAAATTTGGCAGATTTACAACATTGTTGTGTTTTTGTTTTGGGGTGTGTGTTTGTTTGTTTGTTTGTTTGTTTGTTTGTTTTTTAATTTGGGAAATCTTAAAGTCACGATTTCTTGTTGCATTCCCTGCCCCAATGCTCAGACCCTTTAACAGGCTGGTGAAATACACAATTTTGCCTTCACTCGCCATTCCTCAAGACACTTGCAGTCTATTAATTGCTTTTAAAAGGTGTGTTTTTCCTGCCCCCTTTTCAGTTCATCCGGTGTTATGGACAAAGAGACCGGGAGGGTGTGAGAGGGGGAAAAAGCTTTAAGGTGGTTTTGGCTGGGGAGGTAACAAGGCAATAGAATTGGTTCGGAAGGTTTCATTGAATAGGCTTTATCTAAAGTAACCACTCCTCCCGCTTTCCCCAAAACACCTAAAGAGCTTGAAATGCATCTTTGAGGAGGTAGTGAGCAGTCTGCCAGCGTGGCCAGGCTCACGCTTACCGAGTCGAAGTGATCTTTCCTACACTGTCTGTCGCAACGTGTTCTGGGTTTTGTTTTTCCTGTGGACGAAAGAAAGAAGGTGGTTTGAATGTGTCTGGGGGACAACCGAGACTCTTCCATTCGTTGGGATTTACCAAGTACAGCGTAACTTTTACAATAGAGGCTTTGCAGTGACTCCACAGTACAGCTTGATTCATTGCAATTAGCAAAGGATGTCTGTAACAAAATGTAATCGGCGGTATCCTTTTGTTACGCCGAAATAAGTATTTTATTTTTTTTCTGGAAAATTTCAGCTTTTGCGCTTTGCAGATTGTCACCCTCTGTATGTGTTGGGGTTTGAGTTACAGCCTTGAAAGCAGGAAAACGCCTCTATCTTGCCAAGTATGTGTTAAATTAGCGTAGGAATACGGAGACTTTATTTTGTTACTTAATTGATCTGCAGGACTGTCAGATGCTACACGAATGCTTAAAGTGTAGGTAGTGACAAGAAGGATTTTTTTTCCATATAATAGAGTAAAAATGAAGATGCCTCCAAGTCACTGGTGTTCGGTGGCTTCGCAGCATGGCACAGCCTGAACGCGCTCCTGCTGAGGGGTCCCCGGGGCTCGGAGACATCCTTAGGGTCTTCGTTGCCCAGGCCCGAGTACGTGGGCTTTGCTCCTGATACCTAAAGCAGCATTTGGTTTCACCTAATCTGAACTAAGGTCTGGCAAAGCGGGTTTAGCTTCCTCTGGTTTTACACTGAACTTAGAGGGCTTATTCTAGTTAAGTATTAGTAACCGTTTGGGCGTTCTCCTCCTCGGTAACACAGCTTCCCGCGTGAGCGTGATGTAGCAGATACGTGCCGAGGTTTCCTTTGCTTGATGGCTCTGCAGGCAGTTACCCGATACCTGGAAGGCTGAAACTGCGTCGAAATTTTGAGGTGCTTGATTTTTAGCCTTGCAGCCTGGCGACGGAGAAGTCAACCTGGGCTGGGAGAAGCAAAGGCGGCGTCGCAAGAAGCGCACGTTATTGTATAAAATTTACTGCAAAGAGGAGCGATATGACTCGAAAACGTATACAGTAGCTCGCCGCATGCTAGCGGGTCTCTTCTGGGCTCCTAAATGTTAACTGGATAGTAATGTAAGTTATTACACTCATTAAATTGGGCCACAAACAAGTCAACAATGATTCAGCAAAATGGTTTTGTTTGTATAGTGCAAGGAAGTCTGATAGATATCCAGTCAAACATTTATGGCTAAATGGATGAAGATTTTAACATTACAGCCTAATAAAAACCCCATACTGTGTGATTAAATAAGAGGGAAAGCAGTAAAAAAGAGAAAGCGTAATGATGGTAACATGTAGGTCAGTTACAATTTAATTGTCATTGCACTTCATTGCTAACATATCAATTCTCTGCTGCTTAGCTGAGCAGAAAACAACAACTTAACATGTCCAGTGGGCCCGTGCCTACTCGGCAAACCCCCATTCCATCACCTGCTTTCGACTACTTCCTTAACAGCCGCGTGAAGCCTTCCTGCTTTAATAGGATAATCTTGCTGGAAGCTCCCGCTGATTGTGTCCTCCCTGCGCTCAATGCATCAGTGATCAGTAAATTTACTTCACACTCTACATAGATGCTAAAATTAGGTTGTTTGCATTACAACTTTCAATACTCCCGCAACAAGAAACACCTGCTTGCAGATTTATATTGTTTTATTTAACGGTTTAAAATAAAGATAGCTTTACCCTGGCAATACCCTGATGTACTATATTGGAAGAGCACAATGGCTGATCGTTTTTCTTACTTATCCCATTTATACTGTATCTCCTTGCCATATAAGGTATAGCTTCATTAACATTAATTGCAGCTTTAGAAACTCCATGGAAGTATTTGTTCCTGCCAACTTTTCCCACCGTTTTATATTTGGTGGTACTAAGGAAAGCTGCGGGAGGCGGGGGGGGAGCGGGGGAATCTCAGTATATTTTGTGGGTTCGGTTGTTTTCTGTTTGGTTGGGTTTTTTAAATCTGGATAATTCAGAGAGATCTCAAAGGGACGGTGGCTTTGGCACCTTTTTAACATGTTAGCTCTAAGGAATTATCTGTCTAGCTCACTTACGCTGATCTGTCGTAAAGGCTTAACAGCCTACGTAACCAAACTATTAATTCAGGTGTCTAAGGTGACATTTTTTTATCCAGCCCTGCACAGCTGATTTCTACATAGAGTAGAACACGGTCCCCATTTGGATGGGGGGGACAAACAAAATAAAAAGTAGGGGGAGCAGCCTGGCAACAAGGGAACCTCAGGAGAGAGGCTGGCAAAAATACCTCTTCCTGCAAAACCGTTATAGAGAGAATGCATTCGAAAGCATCGAATTCAAATACTGGGAATGTCATTGACTCTTTGTCTTCCTCTCGGAGTTAAGGGGGAGCTTTGTGATAAACGTGGACAGGCTGATCCAGCAAAGCTAGTCAGGGCTTTGGGGGCAACACAAAAGCTAGCCAGAAATGATGGCTTTGAGTTAGAACGAGGGAATTTAGTGCGTGTCGGAGATGGTGCAAGGAAATGGAAACGCCTTCGAACAAGAAACGTAGTTAACTTTTTGCAGTCGCTGGCCTGGGTGCTCAGGTGTTAAACCGTGTACCTGTTTTCTGATTCTCCAAATTCGCACTGCGATTTTGTGTTCGGTGTGGGCTGATACATCCCCGGGGACAGGTATCGCTGAGCTTCCCCAGCTCTCAGGGCAATGTTACTCAGCCCTCCGGTAGCCTTGTAGCCACCGTGTACTGAGCTCGTCCCCTCCAAGTCTTCAAGATCTGTCTGGTTCTGTGTGAAACGGCAGTTGAAAAACCGAGACCTGAAAACTAAGGGCATATTAACTTGATGCCAGCGTATGGAACGTGTACATTTGGGTACTGTAACAGCTAATGAAGTTGAAAAATCATTTCCCCTTCTGCTGTTTCACGTATTAAACTTCAGCAGCTTACTGTGGTTCACTTAACTGTGGGTCTTGGGAAGTGTGATGGCTTCCACCCAGTTTCAGACCCACCAGCCTCCGAGCCAGAAGGTCACACGCTTCCATTTTTTTATTTCATTTATTTTGAGAAAAATCAGATGAATCCTCGGTAGCCTTTCTTCCTCTGAAGGAAATGGAAACCCATCTTTGTGCATGAGGCGAGGGCCAAATGCTGAGATGGGGAATGAAAGCGCGGGGGGGAAATTTACTGCACCATATGTCCCTGCTGCTTAATGAGGACCAGGGAGCGATGAGCTCCTCGTATACCCCCAGAACAAGACCGGCAGGAAGGGGTTTTTCCAGACCTGTTGACGCTTCTGTGCACGCCTTGCACAAGTAAGGCTCCTGTGGACTTCTGGTCTTTATCACTTGTCCTTACTGGCAAGTTCATTGAATGTCATCTGCTCCTCAGGGCTGTGCTGTGGAACTGAACAGGACATTGAAATGGCACTTCTAGTTTTAACTGCTCACCTACAAACTTTAGCTTGGCTAGTAGCGCTAAGAAGGCTCGTGAGAGCTGGGGCTTCGGTGCCAACAGCAGATGATTGTTGTGTCATGTAGTAAAGTTTGTGAAATAGTAAAGTCTGTGTTTCTGCTTTTCCGGATTAGTTAGTTGTGCTCTACTGCAGTCTGGGCATAGCCTAACTAAGAATTAATCAATATAATTTAGGATTTGCTGATTTATCATATTTGTAAGTTCTTCTGCTCTCAACAGCAGTCAGCTTCAAAAGCAGGAATTTAATACGTCTGGCTCCTTATATGTTGGATTCATGTAGTACGTGATGGTTGTATACATTTTTGGTACAAGTATAATGGTAATATACCTCCAAATTCTGGTACAAAAAGTCATAAACAAACATAGGTATCCATAGCTGAAAATTAAACCCTATTTTATTTATTTATTTATTTTTCAGAAAATGTACCCCTCTTGTTTTTTTTAAAACAAAAACTAAACAGGCTTTTCCTGAAGCAAACCTCCTCTGTATGACAGAGTAGCAGGAGTTAGGAGTGCCGAAATGCAAACCGTGCCACTGCTGCAGATGTATCGCCCTGGTTTTCTTCTGTTGCTGCCCAAACTGTTTTATCTGTTTTAACTTATCTAGAAATACTACCTGAATGAATATCTGACTTTTCAAAATGAAAGGAGAATAAGAATGTAGATTTGGGGCTTATTCCTAAATTCACGAGCCGGTGGCGATTCTTCCGGTAAGGTGTTAAGTCAGTTTACCTCCAGGAGGGTATGTCCAAATGGTGTCCTCCGGGCAAATGTCTTGCTGGGCTCTATTTTCAAATCTCTTACAAGCTGCTGGTGTGGGCAGGTGCAACCGGACAATTTTTTTTGTTGAACTTCTAGGCTACTGATCTCTTTTTGGGCCATCCTTTGGCAGACGCAGGTTTCTTCAGGATGGGAAACTGCCCATCGAACGTACTTCACACAAGTACCTATTATCGTCGTAGTCCCTGGCTGCTTCGGAGCCCTGGGACTGGTTCCTCTGGACACGTTGTCTCCCCCCAAAGAGGGTTAGGGACCCTTTGCCCTAGCCTTTAAGAGCAGGATCAGCTCGCATAGGTAATAGGCCTCTCCCTGTGAAATAATTTAATGGCGAGTGCACTCCTCTGCACACCCGAGAGCTCCAGGAGGTTTTCTGCCTTCCAGCAGCAGAGTGTCTCCTATGGCTCCCCGTGGCGCAATACGTCTCCGCAATCCACACCCTCGCTCAGCATGACCAGCACCTAATAGGCACCGTTGAGCCCCATTGCAATAGCATGTATTAGTGGCTTTAGAGTAAACTGCTTGCAAAAATCAGCCTAGATAAAATACCCAGATGTTTATGGTCAAAAGGTGTATTGGGAGCCAGTGAGGCAGCAAAGGCCTATTTGGAGTACGCGTTTCAAGGCTTAACAAGATTAACGTCTGCATGTACAAGTCTGCAAGGGCCCAATTGAATAGTGCTCTTTCCATACCTGGTTTTTTGGCTAGTTAAAAGGTAGGGTTTGATTTCTTCTCAGTGGTGCAAAACAAGTGCAGTCTGGGCTCCCCTTGTGGGTTGCATTGGAAGCATAGCAACACAACTCTTCCACAAATACAGCGCTTTTTGATTTTGCCTCACTTTCTCTAGTTCCTTAACGCTGTTATCCGACCGATGCAATGCGAGCCCGCTGCCCAGGTATATACAGTGACTACAATGATGGATGAAAAGAAAATCCAGCAACAGCCAAAGAGCTTCCACGTTGTTTTTTCCCCTGAGCTCTTGATGCTACGGTGCTGCTTGGGCTGTACAGGAACACAAGGAATGAAGATGTAGTTCAGTAAAAATCACGCAGAGATCAAGGATGACAGCCAGCTCGGCAGTGGTGTGGCGGGTTCTGCTTTCTCAGAATCCCCCTCTTCCCTCTGATCAGCAAGTAGCATCCGTAATATTTTTATTCCCTTTGAGAGTCTTGACGATTTCATCCTGCTTTCTCTCACAGCCCGAAAATGTATAGCGCAACCTTTTGGCTTTGGGGGCCAGTGAAGGGTGAATTCTGGGGAAACAAAGACCCGCTCGTATTGGGTAAAAGGGCCCATCCTAACGGTTTGGTTTTCTTAGGTACCCGGCTTCAGTTCATGAATCAAAATAATTTTTTTTCTAAGTAGCTGGCAATATTTTCCTGCACTTGGTACTTTTATCTGCTGCTAAGTTAAGGAAGGGCCGTCAACATCTTTATATCCAGCAGCACAGAGCACCAGGTCTGTGCTATACTGTGTATTCCCCGAGGCTTGCCCTTTTTATTTGTGTTTTCCTTGTAGCCCCTTGTGCTTTTTTGGGGTTGAGAGAGGGGTCCTGCATTTACCACCCCGTCTGCAAGCAGGGCATGTGCTTCTCTAACTGCTGTGATCGGTACTATTCCGTATCTTGTGACATAATTTTAGGTGGCTTATTAGACTTATGATTGATGACAGCCAAAAGAGGATATACAGCTACTCACTGACATTCATGCTCGCCTTTTAAATATCATGCTATATAGCTTCAGATCCCTATTTTACACTCAAGTGCTCTAAGCTCCACATTAGTGCATCTCTTCCTCCTCCAAATTAACGTATTCCTTTAAATGCACTAATTTTTCAGCGGTGGGTTTTTAAACGCATTCTGCATTGTTTGCCCTTTTCTCGTCTCCTATTGCTTACTTCTCAGTCAAACATTAACAGTCCTTTCCACTGGAACGAAATTGTAAATATTCCCCTTGCCGTTATGTCAGACCCTGGCTGTTTCTCTTTTATTTTTTTTTTTTTTCCTTCTCCTTATTAAATTATGTTTACCTGAATACATCAGGTTCATTTCACCTAGGCAGGATGTCCCATTAAGCATGACAAGTAGAAGGTTGTGAGATTAATGCCCTTCTTGAGCCTGAATTAGCGTGTCAGCATCTTTTCAGACCTGGGACCAGAGAACATAGGAAGCGTGCCATAATGGACCTTAGCCTTTAACTGAACCGCTCTAATATTATTCCTATAACAAGACTACTTTTAAAGAGGCTCATTATTGGCTTCATTAGATATGTTACTTGCATCAGTGGCTGTAGTTACTCGTATAATATGGAAGAGGTTAACATAGCGTATTTTTTATGTATTATATGGCATATAGCTTGAAGTAGCCAAAAGGTTTATGGCGATGTAATTGGTAGTTAGTGTGAAATTTGTAAGACAAATAGACAATACCTAGGGTAACCCCTATAATCCTCTCCTTTCAGTTTTTTACAGCCACCAAAGGGCCTCATTAAAACAGCAGTCAGCACCTTAGTGAAAAGATACAGTGCTTATAGTGCCCAAATGTGACAGAAAATCTGCATTTTGTAAATCTGACACCTTTGATAGATTATACAGTGTGAAGCCATTGCTTCTAAGCATTATGATAACGCTTAAGGTTCTCTTCTGAATCCAACCGTGCTATATTCACTGGATATAACAATGTGAAAAAGAGCTGGTTGAATAAAATAAAGCATGTGAGATGGAGAGGAGCCTTTTTTCCTTTGATACAAAGCTCATCTCATGCATTGGGACTAACAGCTATGGTTGATATTCCTGGCTCTGCTTGTACTGAGGGATCCGGGCGTATAAATATTGGCAAAATAACTGTTTAATATACACGTGCAAAAGAAACTCTGCCTACATTAACCAGTTTATATGGCTGCTGTGAGAAAAGACTGTGTAGAGCACTGATGGTATTAAGATTTCTTTTTTTCTGGTTTAGAGGCTAAATTCTGCTGTCGCTTAAACTTGTGTAAACCCAAGTGGATTCCACCGCCCTGAGTGAATCTTCTTGTCTCCGAGTCCTAGAAATCTGGTGTAATGCGCTGGCTGACATGGAATTAAATGGACAGGCGGAACAAAAACGAGGACCTGACCCAATGACTTTGTTATTCTTTCCGCTTATTTATAACAACTACGAAACAAAAATGAGCTGCGTAATGTAGGCTCCGAGTGCTGCGGTGGTTGCGTGAAAGCTCGGCTCTTGATAAGCACGCTAGAAGCTGTAGTGAGATATTTCAGTTACTTAAAAACATTCGGTAGAGTGAACTATTTGGAACAGCAAACATGAGTTGCCGTGGCTGATCAGTTGCAACTATTTGCTCTAATCGCAACAGGCAACCTCAAACAGCCAGAGGTCCAAAGGAGTAATTATTGTCTTCCCCTCCATTTAGGAGATGGGCTCGAGTGTCTGGAGCCGCGAAGATTTGAAGAACTTGCTAAAAATAAAATGAAAACTATCACTTGGCTCCCATTGCCTTCTTTGCAGCAGAGGAAGTTCTTCTGGATTTTTTGCTCAGGGGGATGGAATGTAGGTTATAATGTTTACTTGGGCTCCGAATGTGACAGCTGTTTACCTCTTCATCTGGTAATTGAAAAATTTCCTTTTAAATTGGAGCTGCTGTAGACAAAGAGTGGAGTAGAAGTCACGTTCAGTTCCCTGGCAAAAATACAGCACTGATAATTCTGAAAGAGGTATTTCCAGTTAGTTCTTTGATCGTTTCAAAAAATGTACGGCTGTGTGCTGCTAAAATAGGAACGCAAACAAAACCAAGGGGGAGGGATTATATATGTGAAACCCGTGTATTCCCTTTTGCATCCGGATTTGTTCCTGCCTATGGTAAATCTCCTCTTTAAAGGTGCAGAACCAGTCTCTGAGGGTAACGAGGACTAAGTAACACTGCTGAAGTGCTCGGTGATTCGTGGAACTTTAATTTTGATCTCTCTTGAAAACCAGAGAAAACTATTCAAGAAGCGAACCTGAAAAGAACTTCGGAGCGAGAATTTTCACAACTTAAATTCCAAGTTTTGGGGGGGTTGTGTTGGGTTTTTTTGTTTGTTTTGTTTTAAAGTGCAAGTCATAGATGCTTTTGAATCCAGTAGCAAAATAGGAAATAACTGAAGCTACACTGGGAATGAATTTGTGGCTATAAATATTCTTTTATGTAACGTGGGACACAGCAACCTTTCTTCGTAGAGACTTAGAATTTTAAAATCGGTGGCAATATCAGAAGTACCCAACAATTTTCTAGTGCCCTTTGCGGGGGGGGGGGGGGGAGGGGGGAACATCGCTTTGACTACATTATATTGATCCATGAGGTTGTTCTTTTTCGATAGCCTAATTCAGGTGAAGCATCTTTCTATTTTATTGTTGCTTTCCCAGGACTATTATCACAACTACTCACTGTTCTTTCCGTAAGCACAGAGTTAAAATTACAGAAGGGCGAAAGTTGTCTCTTCTCGTGGTGATGTGGAGAAACTCTGTGTCCTCTGCTGCAGTGGGTTACCTGAAGCGCCATCACCAAAGGAGTGGCTCCTTTTAATTACATTCCTTGTTTCCAAGTTGTCCAGAAATTATTTTTTTTTTTTTTTCTGCAAATAATACAGTTATTAAAACGCATGCCCAAGAAAATCCCTAAAGGGCAACAAAACCTCCTCTCGCTCTTGTTCAGTATTTGGCAATCGGCAGAGTAGATGTAGGCACGTACCCTTTGGCTTGGGCGGGGATGGGGACAGTGCCGGCGGAGAGGTCACCCTAATCCCGGGTGGCAGCCCGGAGGGATGCTGGGCCTCCTTTCTCAGCCGGGGAGTTTCTCTCCGTTGAATCACGGTTTAATTGTTTGTTTAAAAAGTAAAATTTGGATTCCCCCCAAATCCTTGTGAATTGCAGTCACTGATCTAGAGCAGGAAGCGAGTGGACGTACCTGTACTTCTTGTGGCGGACGGTGTGAAATATAAAGGGCCTTATTTAATCTTGCGCGAGGGTACTCGGCAGCAGGGAACAGCAAACTGTCTCAGTCCCTGCGTACCAGAAGGGATTCTATTCTAAGCAGCAAAAGGGGGGCTTGCTTAGGCGTAGATGCTATTGAAAGCTGGACCGGCAAAAGGCCTTCCAAATTAACTTTTTTTACCAAAGTCTAGGTTTTGATCGATATGATCGCTTGCGCTGCAAAATGAGCATTTATGAGTATCGTGTCTGGGTTTTTTAATTCAGTGGATTATTCACATCTGTTAGGTGAGAATTACAGAGTGCTGAAATAATGTATTCTTGTGTTTTAGATCTATCACTGCCAAGGGCTACTGAATAGTAAGTATCAACATCTGTGTTACTTCTTCTTTGAGTTTTCTGATTAAACGTGTCTAAACATTTCAGCTCCTACTGGAAATAAAAATAAAAGTAGTTTCAAGCCAGTTTGATGTAGGATTTCGGCGAAACGTACTAACGGCAAACATTAGTTAGGGGAGCGGATGTGCAATTAGCCCTAAATAACATTAACCTAGTGTTGCGATTTGTATTATTGAAAGGACATTAGGCTCTTGAAACTGTAAATAATGGAGTAAATATAAATAACGGTACCTGTATTTTGACAGTGATGTTCCACCTCTCGTTCCCTGCATACACAAAAATCATTCAAATGCCTTTTCTTTCTCTGACAAAAATATTCATTAAAAACATTTCACTGTGCTGCCTTTTAATATAGTGCGGGCATTCAACCTGCGCGGGAAGCTTCCTGGAACCACACAAATACTGTGTAATTATCTTGTGGCTCCCTGCTGGCTGCTGCATATTCCAAGCACAAAGTGAGCAGCACATTTCTAGAGCCTGACTTCTGTCTTCATTGTCCCTGCTTGGAATATGAAGCTCCACTTCATTATAGCAGACCTGATCAAACTTGATAGATTTAGCCATTATTCTTGACTGTGTCAACTTTCTACAGCTTTTTTTTTTTTTTTTTTTTTTTTTCTTGGGCTCTTTTGTTTTGCCACCCAGGGAATGCATCTTATTTCTAGGCGCTCTGCCTCCCTCTCTCTCTTTTTCTCTCTCACTCCATCTCTCTGTCTCCTTCCTCCCCCCCCCCCCCCAAACAAACCAAGGTTTCAGCAAATAATGCTGCTTGTGCATCATGTGATTCGGGGAAAATAAGGCTTGCAATTTTTTCTCAATTGTCCTTTATGGTTTTTATTGACTATTTTTTTTCAGTTTGTTTCTATAAAAAAAAATTATACTGCAATATTGACATACAATACAGAAAAGCTTTGAAAATCCTTATTTTCTGTTAGTGGTACAATAAATTTAGCATTGTGAGGATTTTTTGTCTGGTTTATGACAACTTTCAAGTAGCACTTCAGAGTTCATATTTTCAAGGATGATTCAGACAAATGTATCTTACCAAATTTTATAAATCATTACTTTGTTTATTTAACCTAGAGACATACCGCCACATTTTCTCTGCAAAAGGCATTAGATCATTCTTTGGGCAAATACAGATGTTGATACAACTGGTTTACCATAACAGATTGCTTTGTAGTTTTTGAGAGTTGCTATGCAACAATAGAGAAGTCCGATGCAGCTCTAACTGATTTTTAAAGTACTGGGGGAAATACAGAGCATTTTCGTAGCTAACCTAGCACGGATCCCTTAAATGAGTTAACCAACAGATGAGAAATTCTCTCCCAAATTTGTAAGAGTCACAGGGTCGACCCATCTTTACTGTTATTAACGAACGTGACGAACGCAACAATGAGGCTTTTTAAGCTTTATATTTGATCTATAGTATTTGTTATATTGGCATGTACATTTCGCAGGCATAATAAATATGGAAAAACACTGCATAATTAATTTTACTTATTAAATAGCCGTTCCACATTTTTGAAACTTTAGAAAGGGATTAGGCTTCTTTCCTTTTGTTTCTCCTTTGGTTGCAGATGAAAAGGTAAAGGATGCCTTACAATTTCCAACAAGTTTACTGAAGGGTTCTTATTGAGGAACACTGCTTAGCAGCATTTAAATACTGTTAGGAATTGGGGTGACTTAAATTTAGTGTTATGCTTTTTAAATTAAAAAAATCATTATTTTTTAGAGTGGCATTTTCAGTCTCACCAAAAGCTTCTCGGCATCTTAAAATGTAAATTGCAGAGAAGCAACACAAAGGATAAAGAGAAGATTTTGAAGGCAATCACAGTGATCACTTAATTCAGTCTCTGCATATCCACTTGGCATAAGGTAATTAGAGTGCCACATTGCTGTAAAGACAGAAAGCTTAGGGTACCATTCTGACTCACCCAGACGATAATACATGATTAGAAGTCAGTGACAGATCACAACTGCTGAATGACCCACCAAGGTCTTATCAAGGGCAAATCGCATAATTAGCATGCACTTCGCTGGCAGAGGAGTACAGTGCTATTGTTCTGGCACAATCAAATTAGCCCAGCCAATGAGGTCGCCGTTCCGTGACCTTAAAGACATTTTGTTTTATTTTTCTACCACGTAATAAAAAGTAAAAAAAGACACAACCCCCACCCCCACCCCCACCAAACCCAACCCACTTAAAACTGAGCTGAAGTTCTTGCGGACACTGAAAATATCCGTTACGAAGGCATTTTTGGAACACACTCTGCCGACTCCTCAGTTCATCATGTATGGCATAAAGGAGTCGGCTAATGCAGTCTGACCCTGGGGGACACATATGTAACGGAGCCACTTTGACAGAAATTCAAGCATCTAGCGAGGCCTGGAACTCATTTGCCCTGAATGCATCCGCACCGTCGTGCACATAACGGGGGAGGGGGAGCCTTCATGCAAACACAAAATCTTTCCTTCATTATGATAATTAGCACAATTATCTTGATTTGCTCATTTTATCTGTATTTTCCCCAAGGTTTGGCCATTTTATTTGTCTCCCCACTGCTCCTCCTGAATAGGGCTCTCAGCCGAGAGCAGGAGTCGTCGGGGATGGTAGCCACCAACAATACTTCAGGCGTGTCATCTGCAGACCGCTGTCGTTCTGTACCACAGTGCTGCGGTGTAATATCGCTAAAACAAACACACACAAAGAGCCTTTCCTTTCTTACCCGGGCAGTCCTCTTCTGGCTCTCCATACTGGAGTGCTCACCAGGCTAAGCGAAGAAGTACAAGCTCCCTGTTCACAGCACAGTCCTCCAAAGCAGTCAGAGCCATGAACTCTTGTGTTTTAGTTAAATTTGGAATTGTTGGCATAAACCTGTCTTTTGGGCTTGGTTTTGGTTTGGTGGTTTTTTTGTTTTTTTTTTTTTCCTTTGTTCTCTAAACAAGAATATGGCTTTGAATTGATCTGCACACTTGTTAATATGCATGGTAAATAGAAAAGCCATTGTAACTTTTAGGAAAAGAGAGAACGTAGCCTTTATTTGTATTCTCTTCCATTAGCCTGCACATATTTGGGCTGCATATCCCAACCGCTCCTGGATAATTGGATCAAAAAGGTCTATAATGAATTGTCTCTGTCATGTCTGGGGCTCTGTCACTGCCTCTCTTTACTACTTTTTTTTTTTTTTTAAGGCTGGGTTAAGTTAACTCAAGATAGGAACTCTAAAATGTTTGTATTTCACTAATTTGAAGATAAGCTTTCATGTTCCGCCAGAAGGGAAATGAAAGCACAACATTCGAATAGCTCCCTTTCTTTTCAAGGGTTTGGTCCTCGGCCCTTTTGAGATATGAGAGCTGTTACATGTGGTATTCGTGCATGACAGGCTCTTTTCGGCCCTCCTCCTCATTAATACTACATCACTCCATACATTAATACTGTTTGTGACATCACAAGAGTTCTCACAACAAGCAGTAATGATGTTACAAACGGAGAACTATGACCTTGTAGGTTGGTGCACAGAACCGGTTGTGAAGGTGGGATCTACTGTTTGCAACGTTTTTTCCTGTTATAATTAGCCATTGTAGAGAGAAAACCTGGCAATAAAGGCTAAACTGATGCATGCTTAAATAATGTATTTCCAGTGTCTCACTGGGCATGAAAGTTCAACTTTGAGCCAATTAAATGATTGCGGATATAGCGTGGCTTCGTACGTGCTACTTCTGCTTTATGCTGCTGATGCTGCAATGGTCAAAGATTATACAACAGCTTTGTGATCCTTCCCTGTTCCCAAATACATTTTTATTGATAAACAAACAAAGGTTCTTTACCCACTTATGGTTTGTGGATAAAATACAAGCATTTATTGGAGAAGGGAATTCAGATTAAAGATCGGAGATTCAGGGTCTTCCCTAAAAATGAATTCCGACGCTACCTTCCGTTTATTGTAAATACCTAGGCTGAGTCCGCGAAGCGTCTGCCATTGAAACTTTTCCGTGTCTGGCAGAAAGCTTATTTCTAAAGGTCTCGTTGATTGTGCAAACACAGGAACATTTTCTTTCCTTGAGAATTAATATTGACTGTGTATAGAGCGACAGCAGTACTCCATCTATCCACAAAATCATATAAACATACATAATTACTCTGAAAATCTAATCTATTTCTGGATACTTAGTCCATGCGATGACTTTTGTTTCACTGCATAAAATGATAAATTATATACAAAGAAGCAATTATGGTTGTTCTTGAATGAGAAAGAGGTAGAAATATACACTTCGTAAATATAGAGCTGCTTTTCCTAAAAGGCATTTATTTCTCCAATTTCAAAAACGTGTGTGCTTGTATATGGATGAGTGTTGGTGTGTGGATATTTACCTGTCTGCATAGAAATAAAATGAAAAACCGCGTCTCCGTATATACTGCGTGTGTAGGTGTATGCATAAGCTTATCATAATTCATAGTCCCATAGGCTCTTGGTGGACATTCCTGCCTCAGTCATTCAGCCCCCGCCATGAAAGTCCCCTAACAAACAGGATTAAAATTCGCTCCTTTCAACCATCCTAGGCATTTATTCCTTCCTTTTCATTGAGCTACATTTGTCTGATTTAACAAGATAAGATTTGAGTGCTGATGCAGCCCGTTGTTAATGCAGCAGCCGCATCCACCATACCATCGACACTATGCATCAGAGGGATGCATAAATCAGGTATTCAAAAAAAATTAGATATGCAGCACACCAGTTTTATAGTCCCAGCCTCAGAAATTGAAATGGCCCAGATTAATGTATTATATCTTACACACTGTCCGAGTGAATCAACTTTAATATATTGAACAGATTCGCAGAACAAGACTTTGTTATCTAAGGAGCACTCGGAAGAAGGAATTGACCTGAGGATTTGATTTGGTTCAGGTAGTTCATGTTGTACAGCAGCATTTGAATACTTTCCCATAAAAATAAAATTTGTATCAGAAATATTTCACATCATTCTGGGCTTGTTCATATTGAAGCTTTGCAGTGGGGCACTATTACAGAAACAATGTCCAGCAAAAAGATGATTTTAACCTCTGCTTCAGATACGTCAAAACAATATAATGTAATTTTAATGCAAGCTGCTGTTTCATAGCTGAGGCTCTTCCACACACTGACTTTAACCAGTTTAGGTTTATACTGAAAACGAAAAACCCGTCGAGTTTCATATATGAGGGAAACACCACAGTTTACAGCGGTCTGCTGCCAGAGTGCGTGTTCTGTTTGAAGCCATACAGGGAGGTGGTTTCTGTTTGAAGCCATACAGGGAGGTGGTTTCTGCTGTATTCTCTATTGACAGCTCGTGAAACAACTTTACCCGCGTAATCAAGGACGGGTGAGTGTTAACCTCTGCGTGCGTGTGTGTGTGTGTGTGTGTGGAGGGCGGGTCCCTTCTTTTATTTTGAATTACCATTACGATTAGGGCAGAGTTTGGATGGCAGTTTGCTTGTTGAAAACAAGACAAAAACCTGACTGAGAAAGACGAGGCCTGAGAAGGTATCGGAGGTATGTGGTGAAGGACTGCGAAGGATGTTTGCAGAGGCGTTTATTTTGCTTATTCCTTTCTCGGAATTATCGTCTTAGTGGGCAATTTGCTACAAGTTAACAGCGGGCATATTGTTAAGTGAGTGGTTGTGTAGCTCCTCTTAGTTGTCCCCTTCGATGCAAAAACCAGGATGGGTTTTACTGGGTAAAGAGTCACCTTGTGCTAAAGGATAAGGAGGAAATCAGCTGGGCACAGTCACCCCCTCTCCACTGAGAGCCGTTCTTTGTGGGGATGTGTGTAAAGGGAAATAATAGCTTAGTCCTTCTTCACACTTTCAATAACGAGTGATTAGAAAGTGCTCACACCTGTAACTGTGCTGTGCTAATTACCACTGACGAGAAATTCCATATTCTGAGTGTCCACCAGGTACCTTGAAGGGCACTGGGCACATTTTCTTGGCATTTGTGCACCAAGAGATGCGAAAGGTGCCGAACGAGGATTTTAAAATAGACAGGCATCTAACTCTACTTGAAATCAGTAGGAGTTAGGTGCTTCTCAGACATCCAGCGCCTCTAAAATATGGTGAGGGAGGACTAGAGTCTTTTAAGCCTGCCCTTTTAGAGCATTTTATGTCAACCTATTTGTGCTGTTTACAAGATAGATGTTTAAACAGATAAGGGTAGACTGTGGCTGATCTAATGTCGTTATATAATGGCATAGACTATAGAAACCTCCTTGTTAGATTGTAACAAGAGTCGAAGTCTGGGATAAGGAGATGAACGTGTTGAATTACCCCATAGGAAAGCAATTAACAGTGCAGGGAGAAGCCAAGTCTGTCTGTTTGTTTGGTTGTTTGTTTTTTTTTTAGGCTGGCCAGAGGATCACACCAATGCAGTGGTACAGTGAACACACCAGGAGCTGGTGGAGATGGGTGGGATTTTTTTTGAGTTTCTTTGAGGCTGTTCTAGGCACTGGGCAACTTGCATGTTTTTGGCTTTGTCCAGAAGACACAATCCAGCCTGAATTAATTTCCCAGTCTTTATTTTATTTTCCATAGCAAATGCTATAATTTACAAAAAAAAAGAAATGGTAATTAAGTGTGTTGTCTTTTTTAACTTGAATGCAGTATAATAACAAATTAGAGTAGGTTCATATTCTTTTTCAACATGAAACACCCCCCCACCCCCTCTATTCCTGTCCCAGCCACTTTATATGAATTATGGGTCTTTCTTGGTTAGGCCTGGTCAAATGTTGTCTCTCTATACTGATATAAATGAAAGACGGATATTATTGTCAAATTAGCATTTATTGTGTGCTGCCCGAAAGGATGATTTTTCAAGAAAGCCTGTGTCAAGCACCCTGAAGAGAAATCTTGGTTTATCAACAGATTTACCATCCCCTTTTATATTAATAATCATGTGTAACTAAAGGTACACAGGTGTCCAAAGTTAAAATGTTGTCATTTTAAGATACGTTTCTATTTACCTTAAATTTTGGGAGATCCGGCTCTTTTGCTCAGTGTGTTCCTCCTGAGTGCTGAGACCCCATGCACGCCGTTCATTTTCATCAAATGGCCTTTATTATGGAAAGCTCTTTGTCCTACAAAAAGTAGCTCTCCTTAAAACTTTTCTTCCTTTTTATTAATTCATATACTTTTCTCCCACTACAAAAATCGGAAATCATCAGTTTTACAAAATCACATTATAAACTTGTAAATCAGTATGAGTGGAAATATCCAATAGAATTCTTGCCACTGTTAAACCATTCAGACAATTAGGAGAACATTTTAAAACCAAGTCACAGTTATTCCGATGCATTAAGTATAACTCTTTAATGTTGCAGAGTCTGTGTCTTCCATCTGTTCCATCAATTAAACCGTACGTTGATCTATGAAGTTATTAGCATCAGCCGAAGTTCCAAATAGATCTGTTTTGCCACTGAAGGAAATCCTACATTTAGCAATAATGTAATTTCTATTACAGCCCCCCCCAATAATTTTTCGTATTTCTATAAACTTTTATTATAAAATTAGATTTGAGTATTGTGTGCTCTAGCAAAGAGAATTAGAAAAAGGGTTGGGTGGTACTTTACTCTCTGTGCTGTTGCAAGAGTATCTGGACTTTTGCGGATAAACAGTGGAGAGAGAAATAGTTGACAGGATTGGCGTTCCTTTATCCTGGTTGAACTGTTGAGTCTCCTTGGCTGTTTCTAGCTGTCACCGCCAAGGACAAGAGTGAGCTATGGAGACTGTTCACAGCACAGGAAGTTTCAGCTCATTAAGAGAGTCTCCTCATCAACTTTAAAGTGGCCCTGTTGCTCATGGAAAGATACTACTGTCTTTAAACAAGTCTGAAGCTCCTTTTGGAAGCAGGTATTTCCCTGGTCAGTGAGGAACAAACCAAGTTTTTAGTGTAGCCATCCAGAGAAACCTGCGATTGTCATTCTTGTCAGTTATTAGGAGATGTGAGAGGCTGCTTGTTAGCTGGAGGGGTTAATTCCGTGTAACCGAGAGGGTTCTTGTTCTGGCACTTTGGGTTCAGTCTCGAGGTGCTGCTAGTTATGCACCGGACAGAGGCAGTCCCTGAGTTTTTTGAACCGTAGTCTCACTGGAGCTTTGTCCATCCAGTTACGGAAGGGTAGTAAATATAGGAAAGTGGTGAGTCTCATTCTTGCAGATGGCTTTGCTCACCTGATGAGCAACCTTTCTCCATCCAGATGAAGCTTCTGCCTGGTTTCTCATTTAATTACAGTTTGGTAATGCCACAGCTAATAAGACAAGTAAGAAAAATGTGGATAAGAAGATGCAGCAAAATGGAACAGAAGTGTGCCTTCTGATGAAGTTAGAGATGGCAATAGTTTGCCATTGTCCGTTTTGCTCGCTATGACGCTTGTCAGTGCAGATACATCTACTGAGTTTTGGAGACTGCAGATGGTTAATAGACAACTCTCTGGCTGTAGGTAATGGAGAAGTTATTGGCGCTGGCGCGGTCCTAGAAATTTCCTTTTGACAATAGGCTTGATCTCTTTATAATGGATTGAACTTTAACTGAGTGACTTTCACCCAGGCACCTATTTCTTCCCAGGGCTAGGAAAGTGAAGGAATTGCAGTAAGCATAGGAAAAGCCATGCTGATAATAGTATGGCAACTGTCCCTTTCAGGGTTGTCAAACAAGATGGGTGACAAGGTTATCTTTGTTGGATCAGAAAGTAGAAATATCTTGGCAAGAAAGAGCATCACAGTGCTTTGAGAACTCCGCAACAGGAAGAAGCAGAAGCACTACCAAGTAGCCCATTTTGTGGTGTAGTGAATAAGTTGTCCCTTTTTCTTATTAAACGCCTTTCCAAGTTGAGGCTCCCTAAGTCTTTCAGGATAAGCTTGTCCTTAGCCGAGCTTTTATCTTGGCTAGGTGTTTGTGCTTGACACACATAGAAAATTTCATAAAATAACTCTATGGGTCAATTTTTCAGGCCACATTGTCTGCGTCTCTCCTTACAGACTCCTTTATCAAAGTTTGAGATTTTTCGTGCAAAGTTAGCTCTTGCCCTTGTTTCGATATTAGATTCCTGGAATCTTATTCTCTCCGCTTACTATTGGAGAGCTCAGTCCTTCTCTTTTCTTGTTGAATTCTTCTCAAACACGATAGGTTTCCTAAGGTTTTAGTCCCAAAGCAGTCGCACTGGTCAAAAGAGGATTCCGCTGCCTATCCAATCATCCTTTTTCTGTTGTAAAACTTGCACCGGTTACTAGGCAATTTGGAGCACCCTCACTTTCCGGTGTCTTACAACTTGGGGAAATATGTCTTAATATCTGTTATTACTGCAAATAATAAACTTGATGTCACTTTCTTGGCTTTCATTCTCCAGGATGACGTAGGGAGTCGATAGTTCTCATTAGTTGCGCATACCTTTGATTTACAGCTATGTGACAAATATGTATTACTGAAGGTAACCATCTTGTAAAATAACATTCTTTATGTATGACTAACTTCTCTTAGAGAGCAAAACAAAAGCCTCAGCCTGTCACACTCACTACCTATCACTTTCACATTTTGGATTTGAATCTAACCCATGCTACCTCCCCTTCTCTTACACGGGAGACTGGCAGACAGCAAGTGGGACACTTGTCCTGTCATACTTTAACACTGACCACAAAACAGGGCAAAGCAGGGAGAAAAAACATAGATGCACATGCCATTTCAAGTTTCAGACTTCTTCCTTTCCTTTGCAATTACATGTAAAATGAAAGTGTGGAATGATATTCTGAACCTAAAAGCCTGTGTAATTTATTCTATGCACACTGTGGGTTTTTTTTTTTTAATCTGTACTTTTAATTTCTTCTGCAGAACTTTATCAATCTATCTTTAAGAACACCTCTATTAGAAAAATCCAAACCTCTTCTTTATCAAGCCTTACTTCTTAAGTTCTTTCTGACATTTTAATAGAGGACATAATTCAATTAATCCATTTTTAAAAACTAAAAAGTGTGCCTGGGATGTATAGAATGTCAAAACATCTGGTTCTGAGATTTTGCAGTGATTTCTGCAGCGCTTTTGAAGGGTATCATCTAATGATATGCATCAACACTCTCAAAATATTCACTGCTCAAATAGTTAGAAACCTTCTTGAAACTTTTTTCAGTGCAGGATTAAAACTCAAATAGCAATTCATAGACAGTAAGGAGTAACTCAGTGAGATTCAGCTGACAAAGTGCAAACATGTACATTGTGGCTACTGTGTCAAGATATTAGGCTCCTTGTAGTCAATTGTGAACCATTGCCTCATCACAAAGCAGATTATCTAAAATAGGTCAGGTGAAAACTGGCCCGAGAAGTAATTTTGACCATAAAGGGGAGCACTGTAAGGTGTCTAGTTTAGATGTGGGTTTGCAAAGAATGGGTGCTGCCATAAGGGAGATGATTCCTACACCCTTAGGATTCATACTGATGGAAAAAAAACCCCTATGATTATCAGCACAACCTATTATGAGTTCAGGTGGTGGGTAGAGAGAAAGCTAAATAATATACTGTGTGGGTAAAGCATAGTTCAGAACAGTGCATTATTGTATTCTGCGTTTGAAGAAGTTGTAAAGGTGCAGGTTTAGCACAGGCTAAACCTGCCATCATTTATTCAGCCCATAAATTAGTTTTTTTTAATACTATGTGAAATTCTGTACTGATATAGTCCCATTGTCTATAGGAATGACAGGTATCTTTTTGAGTACAAACATCCCTCAAAATGTTTACAGGAGTTTAATCATTAAGAACATATTGAGGAACAAATTAGAACAACTTGTATGTATAGTTGTTACCAAACAAAATCCACTTATTTCCTTTCCTCAAGACATACAGCAATTTGAACAAATAACATTATATTCCAAAGCAGTGTATGATTTTCCTACTTTTCAGCTATGACGAGGCATGAGTTCAAGCAAAAAGAATGGGGATACATCCAAGGAAATCACGACGTTAATAACATAGAATATGATCAAAAGAATACAAATACCATCAAATACGTACACTAGTGATTGGATTGGTGTGTGTGAAGTGAATATTTCAAGTCTTCCTATTTGTATGTCCTGTCATTTTGTGTTCAGAGATTGATAGTAAATAAAGCTGCTGTAAAATTTAATATGAATGTAAATCTGGATATGGTAGCCTTGCAGCGATTGTGAAAAGCAAAGTTTTTAATACAGTGCTTTCCAAATGAACATTTCTAAGCAAAGAGATTTTGTGCAAAAATTCTAAAATTTCATTAAGGGACAGCCATATACTTAATACACTCGGTCTAGCAGAGATTGGTAATAATCATCTCTAAATGCATAAGTGGTAAAAATGTGAAGTTTATGGCTAGTAAGTACTGGGAGAGAGTTTTCCGTCAAGTGTTAATGATAAACCTGCTGCCTGTAAAAACTACAAAAGGACAGTGCCTCTTTAACAGGGACTACTATTTGTGCTCCGTGGAGCTTTGCAGTATCAGTAAAGCAGCATGAAAGAGTTGATTTTCATTTTATGTTGTGCTTGTGAGGCATTAACATGATGTTCTAACACTTGTAAATGAATACAGCTCTTGCCTAATCTGTCATTTTAATGCCTTATAGATTTTATTTCACTCTGTGTTGTACCAGATTCTCAATAATAATAATCAACTGCTTTGTTGTTCTCTTGCAGAAATTAAATTTCTGTAGTGAGTGTACAACTAATAAAAGATGTTGCTTGAGGAAACAAAAAATAAATATGATGAATCATAAAAGTTGTATGTAGGGGGTTGCTCATATATGAAAGACAATTACTGAACCAGTGGTAAATTCATCTGATTCTCATATTGTCAACAGCTTAATAACTCTCACAAAGGGTTTAACCATAGTAGCTTTGTCTATATCGCCGTCTGTAATCACAAATGTGAACCGTGTAGACGTTGATGTACGTAAGAGCTGTGTGTGTGTGTATATATATTATTTTAAAAGGCTATTGACATTATCATGCTGTGTTCTTTTCCGAACCTGAGAAACTTTGCTACTGTACTAACTTTGCCACTTCTGTAAGTCTAGCGGTTCCCTTGCCGTAGTTTGCCACGTGGTAGAGCACCGCAGTGGGATGTTCAGGAGCCAGATCAGCGGGGAAGTTCTCAGCGCACTGGTTAAACAGCGACTCTCACATAGAGCGCAAGAACAGATTGGTTTCAACAAGTGTCTAACAGACAGCCCTAGCTGGCTAAATACTCACAAATGTGTTTGTTTATTATATCTCTAAACATGACTTCCAAGAATATTAAATACAGGTTAGCCTTTGGCTTCACCCCTGACAAAGCACAGAGAAAGAAAAGTAGGAGAAAAAAGTTTTCCTACAAATTCATGTGGCTCCTCTTGGATTTTGTTTGTCTCCTTACTCTTTAGGAAATATAGTTCAGTACAAAGCAGTCTGTTTGACTGTAAGTAGGTACATAGATCAGATTTTGGAATAAACCAGCTGTAGTATCAGTTACAATTTACTGCCTGATATCCCCTGTTTTCTCCTTGAGGGATTACAGACACAGGTGAAAGGTAACCGTGCTATCAACTTCGTATTTTAAATCCCTTCTTTCTTAAGGTAAGTGGCTGTGAACAGAATAAGGCAACAGGGAACCAGGCTTTTAACCTGCATAGTATGTGTATAAATGCAAACACTTTTTGGCATTATCTGCTTCTAGTGTAGCCTCATCTTTTGGCTCCCACTTGACAATGTGGCTGCTAATTTTGCTTGCAAGAGTATTGTCTTTTCTTCTGTTTGCTGAAGTATATGCTAAAGGATACAAACAATCTTTTATAGGATTGCAGCGGAGTTGATAAGGATGTTTAATGCTCAATTCCTAAAACAATTTTGCATCCAACAGTTCCCATTAGGCATCAGAATGAAATAACAAAAGTTTCCAAACAGCTTTGTTTCATTTTAGTAGGAACTGCAGGCTACCCAGCACTTTTTAAAACTTTGTTACTTTTTTTTTTTTCCCCCCAGAATGAACTACAGCTCCCCTAAACAACTAGCTAGTGCTGAGGAGACTGAGTACCAGTTTTTTCACTGAAAGGGTTGTCAAGCATTGGAACAGGCTGCCCAGAGAAGTGGTTGTCGCCATCCCTAGAGGTATCTAAAAGATGTGTAGATGTGGTGGACTTGGCAGTGCTAGCTTAATGGTTGGACTCAATGATCTTAAAGGTCTCTTCCCAACCTAAAGTTACCAGCTTTGATCTTGACTGTGATACTGCAACAAGGAAGGTCATTAAGCAGAGAATCATTCCAAGAACATTTCTATTGCTATTGCCAGTTTCTTATTTGGACCTGAATCCAGTGCTGTTCATGAAAGTGGGGCTGCAGAGACAGAACTTCTTTCTGTCCTGTAATACAGAGCACGGACTTGTGTATCTAAGTGACACCACCATGTAGCCTTATCCTGTCTCTTAGTAATCCTAACAGTAACCCTCAAGATTTTATTTTCAGTTTTTCCTGGTTCTTGATCAGACTTTTCTAGAAAACACAGCTGGAAGAATATCTGGAGACTCTATTCTCTGATGCAAAAGACCATATTTAGTGATGGTTTTAAATCTGGATACAAACAGAGAAATAGAATCATAGAATTGTTGAGGTTGGAAGGGACCTTTAAGATCATCAAGTCCAACCATTAACCTACCCACTTCTAAACCGTGTCCCTAAGTACCACACCTACCCTTTTTTTAAACACCTCCAGGGATGGCGAATCCACCACCTCTCTGGGCAGCCTATTCCAATGTTTAATAACCCTTTCAGTGAAAAAATGTTTCCTAATATCCAATCTAAACCTCATCTGACATAACTCGAACCCATTTCCTCTCGTCCTATCACTTGTCGCCAGGGAGAAGAAGTCAGCCCCCACCTCTCTACAACCTCCTTTCAGGTACTTGTAGAGGGTGATAAGATCTCCCCTCAGCCTCCTCTTCTCCAGGCTAAATAGTTTACAGGAATGACACAGTTTTTTACTTCACTGCTAAATGGCATACGATGCCATTATGTTTATTTCTTTATGTTGGTACAGACCTAGTGCTGCATGCAGGTATGTCTGCCAAAAGACAGGTGTAGGTCAAAGCACCTAAAGAAAGAGCCCAGATGAAAGAAGTACTTGACAGTGGGAAGTGACAGAAAACTTGTAACCATCACAGAACACATCTACTTCGTAAAATAGGATAATTCAGGCTGGGAGGGACCTCAGAGGTCTTTAATCCCATGTCCTACCTAAAGCAAGATCACCTATTAGATCAGACTAAGGGGTCAGCGTTTTGTCATGTCAGGTCTTGAGAAGCTCCAAGGCTGGAGCCTGCACAAAGCTGTTCCACTGCTTGACACTGTCACGATTGAAGTGTCTTCAGCACATTCCTCCTCTGCCTCTCTCTTTGAAGAGGGGTAGAGGGGAGCATCTGTCGGTCCCGTCTGGGGTCCCCCAGGTCCCCAGTAGCCGATTTGGCCTAAACCACGACACAATGCATGCTTGATAGTACAGGGTTTTTTTGGACAAGCTTGGATGTAAACAATGACTCTAAAATCGGGCACTAGTTCTTGTGAGAGGCAACAAGGCCTGGTTGAGCGCACAGAGCATGGGCCTGGGAGCCAGGAAGCCCCTGCGTTTTCATTTGAGTTTTGTCTCTAACTTGCTGAGTGCCTTCCAGCAAGTCACTTTTACCCCTCTGTCTCAATTTCTCCATTTATAAAATGGGGATAATAATACTTACCTACCCTACAGGGTGTTGTGAGGATTAATTAGTTGTTGGTTCAGCGCTTAAAAGATGTAAATAGCCATATAAATGCTGGATATTATCATTATAATGAGAAGCACACAGCACTGTAAGAAAAGAAATGGTCTCAAAATAGGTTGCATGTGCCATTATGACCCCCCACAAGAATAGCTTCTGGGGTTTATTTGAAACATCAGCAAGCATCAGACTTCCAAATCCATAGTTTGATGCTCCGTTATGGCAGTTAACATTTTTTTTTTTCCCTCTTCCCAGTTATTTTTTTATAGTCAGTGCAAGTTAGAAAAACAAGCCCAGGTAAACATATGTAGTGGTCCTGCTTGAATAAGCACTTACTTTTATGATGTTTATGTTAAATATATAAGGATCATTAGGAGGACAAGGTGACACAGTCAGTTATTTTGATAGCCTGGAGGCATTTCACCACTGACACCTGGTTTTGAATTCCAATTGGAAATGACCCAAATGGTCGTAAAAGTATGAAGTTTGTGTACCTAAAACTCAAATTTCAGAAGGTATTCAAAAATAGAGATGGCGATGATACTAATCTGCACTTTGACAACACTTCCTTAATTGTATTGTGTAATTTAGAAACTAATCTGAAAAAAACCCAAACCAAAACAAAAAACCCCAACAGGAGGGCTCGTCGGGGTTACTCTGACATACCAGAGTCACTGGTGCCAACAACCAGAGCTCTAGTAAGTGATCTCAGCAAGTCTAGTAGTGAAGCTCTGTTGCTGGGAATGTTAAAATGCCCACCCAAGAGTAAAAATTCTGTCTTTATCACTCATTGTACAAAGTAGGACTCTTGCCATTGTCATCGAAGTCACTGGGTCAGATCTGATTTCTTTTTTTCCCCCTGTATGAAATGGAAAAAAAAATGCTGTTCGTAGATTTCTGTTTAATAGTGTTTGCCAGACAAAGTAGAATTTTCACAGCACAAGTTCTATGGCTTAAGAGTCCTATTCACTCAGCATTTATTTTACAGGTCTTTTATCCACCCTTTCTGGCTTAAAAAAAAAAAAAAGAGGAAAAAACAGGGAATTTACCCACTTAAAGTAAGCTTTGCATCAAGACTCTCTTCTGGTTTTGTTTGTAGTGTTAATGAAATCCTGAGAAGACATTCATAATGATCTTCAGACACAGAACTCATAAAATGAGTATTAACAGCTAAAAAAGGAGAAGTATTTCCCACTCCAGCAGAAAATATATACTTCCCTTTCAATAAATATGGGTCCTGTCAGGTAGTATTTTACAGGGAAGCGTGATCTAGTGGTATGAACACAGGTTTGAGAGCTAAAACTATGTGAGTTCTAATTCTGCACATAATGCTGAATTTATCTGTGGCTCTAGGCAAATCACTCACCTCTCCATCTGAATTCTCTACGCATAGCATGGAGATATTCTTGTGTACAGTACATCATGCAGTTGCTATAAGGTGTTGAATGATAGAGTTTTGTTGCAAAATGTTTAGTAAGACTTCGAGTACTGTTTATATATGCCTGAACCCCCTATATCTCCACAACCAACCTGGAAATCTTAAGGACGGGGTTTTTTTCATAGTTCTTACTTTCCTTTTTTTTTTTTTTTTTATTTTTAATTGTAGGTAAACGAGGAAATTTAGAATAGGTCTTTCGGCTTTGAAATTCCCAGTGTGGACTAAGGACTGTCATTAAAATCAACTAGTTTTATCCAAGCTAGGATAAAGTCAAGATTTAAAATATTTTGATTTCATGCTCAGCTATTTAGATAAATAGATTTTAATTTGTATATTCTCTTTGACAAGTATCACTACATTTTACAGAGTTACAGACCAAACCAGATGGTGTGCAATGTTCAGTTCACTTTGTCAGGAAACGTTGATGCCATTTACAAACCACGATATACAGGCACCAGCTCAGATTGCCATGAAACGTAGTGCTGGTTGGTGGGTTTAGTGGAAGGAATACAGAGAGGCTTTCCTCAGATTGCCCAAAGTTGGGCTGGAAGCAGTTGTTGTCATCCTCTAGTTGTGTTTAATATGAAGTGTTTCAGGAAAAGGAAAAGGTCCTGTGCCGATTGCGTAACTTCTGATAACCCCTCAATAGGATGTAGGTGCACATGCCACTGAGTGTTGCTGTTGCTGTGGGAGATGCAGTCCCCTTCACCTCTCTGATAAATTTGTGTCTGAGAAAATGTGTTTTATTTTAGCATTATTTGTGTATTTTACTCTTCTATATGCTTGCTAGCCACATAAATGTCTAGTGTTTTTAATTTAGCTAAGTTGTTAACAGGCATATCTTGTGGCAGGAAGTCCTGTAGTCTATTTGTTCACTGTAAAAAGATGGTGTATGTTTTGAATTTGCTACTGTCTCATTTAATTAATTACATAATTAAGTTCTTCAGCAAAACAGGCTGAAAAGTTTATTTTTCTGCATGCTTGGAGGTGGCTTTGCCATGACTTACCAACACAGGAGAATTAATACCCAAACAGTGCTCAGCTTCGTTATGTGATTCAGTAGAACTAGGTAGCGCAGGGGATCGTGTTATCCCTCCGCTACCATTTCTGCCTGCAAACAATTTTGGATTCCTATGAAAAAGAACGTTCAGTTTTGCGGTGTTCCGAGTTCCATTCCCCTTGTATTTAAAAAGAAGAACCCTGCAAATGTGATTCTGGCTGGTTATTATTATCTATATATGTTGATAATTATAGAATAATGATGTGCATGGGGAGTTCTGATGAAGGGTATGGAGGAAGATGATTGAAGGCAGTTACAGATGGAAGTCACAGATTCCTCTTGTATGGTGACAGTTTCCAAGCACTGTATGGCAGATTTTTCTCTGGCCTAATATGTAGTTTATCATATTTCTCTCACTTTTTATGACTGATTTATCTTTGCTTTGAGTTCTTTTTCTGAGAATGCTTACAGCACCCGGCAATGAATAAATGTAAATTATTATTTATGGTTGGCGGAAAATGACTCAGTATTTTCTTTAACTCGTTATAGTGATGAAAGTATTTCCGTAGTGTACAAATATTTTTTTTCAAAACATTTCGTATGGTGTATAAACCATTCTATTGACCACTGAGTCGCATTTAAAAGAGCATGGCTATCATTTTCCATGAGACATGTGGAACCTGTGTGTTTCAGGGTGCATATTACAACCAGGTGAATCTGGGGTCTTGCACGGTTTTGTTGGTTTGTTTGGTTGACTGCTTTCCACTGGTTTGTTTGGTTAGTTGTTTCTTTTTCTATTTGGGGGACACGACCCAAAGTTTAAAACAAAACTTGTGGGAGGCATGCAGACCTACTGGCGTAGATATTGAAACTAGAAAGAAAAATGCTTCTTCAGACCCTTGTGAAGCAATATTGCTTAATTAACCCTACTTAAGCCCTACCTTGTGAAAAGGTTAATGGGATTTTTAATGACCTTGAGTGGTCAAGGCCTCAATTTTACATTTCTTCTGAAAGCAAATGGAAAATAGAACAAGAAAGCTGTTCAAACTTCTGTGAATCTGGAAAAAATTGGTTTACAGCAACCGTTCAGGTCATTTCCTATTTTATTTGAAAAGGTTTACCCATTCCTTACCTTGGCTCCACTGACATCGCGGCGGATGTTGGATGCAGCGCTGAGTGGCCACTCGCAGGGTCTGGGTGCAGACTGCAGTTCCGCTCGCAGGGTAGAGAAGGGCCCGTAGCTCTGCAGCGACCTTGTGCACAAAGCTGAACACAAAGAGCCATACTGGAGATGCTGGTGTTGCAGCACGTTATACCCTCCCCACAACCCCTTCCCCAGTAACCTCTCTGCGTTGCACAGCCCATGAAGTGTGCATCTTTCTCCCCCCAGAGATAAACGCTTTATCACTGCTCTTCCTCTTTCTGACTCCACAGGTACAAACTGCCTTTTATTTGAAAAATAGCCGAACTGGTCGGTATCCAATTAAACTCTGACCACAGATGTTCTCAAGCGGTTTTCATCTCTGATGTCTGCTGCTTGTGTGTAAGGCCCAAGGGATAGTTTGTACACCCAGTTTGTCTACTTTCTGCACCTGTACTCTTTGCTCTCAGGAAGGTCTGGTGTTGGCCGTGTCCCTGGCACCCTGGGGCCAGTCGCAGTCTGTTTAAGAGAGAGGGCTCATTCGCGCCATCCAATTTTATACCGGCCTGATCACACTGCAGTTGTGTTGCTTTGAAGTTTTGTGTGGACTTTGCTGGTTTAGGTGGCTCTGACATTGTTCTGTCATACTCAATTCTTCCACATAATCCCGTGCAAAAAGTTATAAAGTTGTTGTTATTTTTACAAACAAGTGCCTTGCTGTTAAAGTATAATATAGGTGCATCTATTTTTTAAACATTACTACTACTGATTATTATTGTATTTCTATTTCCATTGTGTTTTCTGTCCACGGGTTTCACAGTGGTTTTCAGACCTTATTAATGAATGAAATCTGAATAATGGCTTTGGTGAAGTAGAAAAATAACGTTAATAAATTTAGCGTTTATTTTTCGTGAGCAAGGTTTCTCTGACTGTTCTAATCTGAGCTTCACTGGAAGTGTTTGGGGAGACAAAGATGCTCAAGAAAATAGAAATTAAATACAATCTTTAAACTTAAATGGATAATCTTACCGATAGGTGCTCATTGCTTTTTCCATGGTACGAACCCCAAGGTCTTCCCATATGCTTGCGAGACTGCCCATAATTAATTTATATTTTGCTACTTGTTTTCAGTAAGTCGTGTCAGGTGATTTTCACACATTTACTTGAAAAGGCACTTGAGCTACGGATTGGTTGTGGGTACGTATCTCTGGGTATTTTTACTACCAAAGGGTAGTGATTATGCAGCTATGTGGAATACACTATGAATTAAGAGAGCTACAGTAGTAATATGGCTGTTATTCTTCGTGAGCTGGCCTCCAGAGGGTGATGCAAACGTTCTGCCTGGTAGAAACCATACACACCCATACACACATACTAATCAGTGCGTTGTAAGAGTTAATTAATGAGAGAGGTAATGCTTGTGAACAGTCAATACAGCAATGCATTCATCCACAGGGTCATGAACGTGCATTCTTTGAACTTATCTAACGTAAGTATACAGCAAAACACTTAGGGTGCTGCAGATGAAGCTATTAATTATGGACAGTTTTTTAATGCAATTAGGTTTGGAATGTAACCGTAGTCTCTGGGATCAATGGCTCCTGAAACCTGTCAAGTGGCAGGAGGGTAAAACCTTTTATAACCCTGATGAACGCTTGCGTGTGTCACATCCTTATTATATAGAAGAGTGGACTTTAAAGGTTGGAGAGCGGAAATAAGGTGCTGTAAAATTCGAACTCGCTGAAATGGCATAATGTTTTGTTCCTGTGGGCCAGCTCCAGCGGTGGTGTAATTGTTAGGAATACCTTTGAAACCAAAGAAGTTACTCCAGAGCTGAATTTTGCATTCTATTTCTATGGTTGGCACTGGCAAGGGAGCAAAAGAATTAAGTTTCCTTTCAAAAGTACATGGCATGAATTTTGACTCTTGCTGCTTTGTGGAGTGTGAGCATCTCTGAAAGGGTGCATTCCCTGTAGCTAGTGATCATATATAAATGGAGGAGACTGTACAATTACTTTAGATAATTCACACTCATGCAAATTAAAAATGGCCACAGTCCATTGTTCTGAAACCACTCATTACATCTTCAGGTTTGGAAAATGAAACTCTATTCAGAAGATCCTTTCTTTCTGCCTGAAAATAGCTGGCAGAGAATCTCTCTCTACTACCTGAGGTATGAGACGGATATATATAGAGAGAGATAGATAGATCTGTCTGTGTATGCATAGCCACATGCATCTTTTTCTGTACATCTTGCGTGTGTATATATTCTCACACTCAAGAGTAGCTGTGTAGACATAAAAACACTGTGTGTGCAAAATGCAGCAGTATATGTTTGGTGGTTACTGAATGCAGACAAGTACATACGTAATTTCTGTAAAGTGTGTGTGTGTGTGCTGTATCTATACGGAAAGATATTGTAACCTAAGACTTTATTAAATCAAAAGGAGCATTTAAAAATTGCTTAAGTTAAATCATGTGTCACTTCATCCTAATTTGTGGGAAGCTGTTAAATAAGTCTTTCTGTCTCCCCCAAAACACCCCAAGGATCGGTTCTCTAATGTACTGTTCTGCCATCAAATCTGTATAAACAAGTATAAATGTTTAAAAAGTAAAGAATACTAATCAAGAGATGGAAGACATGTGCTGCTTAATAAATCTTGCCTTCAATTTATTTGTCTAGTATTACAAAGGCAGAGGAGATATCAATTAATATAGGCAAAGAGGACCCATAATTTATAATTAACTGGCAAGTGGTTTGTAGCAAACAGCAGCACTGAATCTAATAGCCAGTAGAAAAATAACTAGTGTTGATTTGTCCCTCGGCAAATTAATAGAGTGCTTATCAATGACAGGGTTACATAAAACTGCTAAATAAATAATCATCAGTGAGTTAGAGTGAAGCAGATCTTTAACAAGCTTAATCTGAACCTCTTGACATCTGTAGACTATGAAGAGATTAAATGCTAAGAAAGAGAAGATACACTACGCACATTGTAAGCATGCTCAGTAGCTGTGCAAGATCATGTTCTTTGGTAATGAGAAATAAGGAAACATTTTTATTACAAAATTACATTGAAAAATGATTTTCATTATAATTAGAGTGAAAATTATAAAAGGTATATCAAAGAAATGCTGAAGTGGAATTAACCACATGAGAATGGCACTACATCTCTAAGCAAGGAAAACACATCAGTGGAGTTGATTTTGAGATATTTTTGGCTCAAGGTTTTTTCTTGGTGTTATTACTCACCTTTGTCCACTTCTGGTTTCTGTGTCGCTTTTGCTGATATTCCCTGGTAGCTCACTTAAATCATTGCAGCAGCTAAGCAGCGCACCTGATTTTCAGAATGTGTCTTATTTATGAGCCTGGAGATACATATATATTGGATATAATTTCTAGACATGTTTTACTTTTATAAAGGCTTTTTGTGCAATAAGTCCATGTATTAAGGTCTCTCCAGTCCTTGCTTAATGATAATATGAGTTAGTTTTGTCCTGGAAAGCTTACCGTTCTCAGAAGACCCAGCTTGAGCCATGCTGAGGAACCTTAAAAGGCTTTGTCTCCCAGGGAAGCTGTACAGAAACTTTCTTCCCAAGCAAAGGGAGAGCAGAGACTGTTTTTCATTGTGCTTGATGCACGGGGATTGGAGTTATAGTGCAGATCCCATAGGGTCGCCAGTAGCTCCTTGCAAGGCTGCTGATAATCAGTTTATGGCTGTGTCACCTTTGCAGATTTTTTTGGCATTAAAGAGGACTGTCCTCTCTAAACCAGCTATGAATTGGACTGTAGTGTGCGCTCCCAAGGAATTAATTACTTTTAATTTTTCCTTGAGTCCTCTATCCTTCTTCTGGCTCTGAGAAGAAAGACATTCAGTGCAAGTGAGACTACCGTCTTTTTGGAACAGTGAGGGAATCTGCAAGCCAAAGCAGAACTGAGTAATTTTGTCAGAAAGCTTTGTTGGAACTTCGAGGATTTTGATCTGGAGCAGAATCTGACCTGTGGCGAAGAGCTGCAAGTCCTCCTTTTTTGTGTATGAAAGCAAAGCTGCCCTGACACAGGCGGGCCAACGTCTGGCGAAGAGCATCCTTTTGCGAGCTCATACCTTCCCATCCATCCCTTTTAATCCTCCTCGTCCTAACAGAGCAAAAGAATTCCTAGTGTATTACTACTCATTCGAGGAATTTTTTCTTTTAATCTTTTCAAACGTGATAATGAGGCAGTCCAGGTACCAGAGATAAGTAGCTTGATGGGTCTGAATTAGGTTAGTTGCTGTTACGAATAGGAACAAATTGTCCATCTGTAGAGGACATCTTCCTGGTGAGGAGACCAATTTCATCTTTTTCGAGATTTGCGGTTGAGTGTTGATTTTGGTGTTGGTTTGGGGGTTTTTTGGGTGGGGCAGTGTTTATTTGTTTGGATTAGACTGCAGATTTTCTCAAACCTCTCTATCACTGCTAGCAAAGAACAGTGTTAGCAAGAGAAATGTTATCTTTATATCCAGCCTTTCTTTAGACCCTTCTCCCTGTAAAGGTTGGGAAAGAAGGAATTTTTGAGACCCACATGGAAAAGGAAAATTTTTCCTAGAGGATAGCTGTGGAAACTGCCATCATGAGGGAGATGGTCATTGGTGTTTTTTGTGTTTTGTTTTGGTTTTATTCCTTTTTAATAAAGAAAATGTGGTAGCTTCACACATTGCTGTCAACACTGTGGTAGGAGCCCCATGTCGAAGATGCTATCAGGAAGGTTATAGGGCATTCATCAAAATCAAGCTGATGCAAGCATGATTACTCCCAAGAATGAGACCTTTTGTACTGAAAAAATGCTGAAGGCTGGAAAGGGGCTAATTTATTTAAATTATCAGTATACATGTCAAGCCCCATAGTTTCCCGAGGAAGCTGACAATTGTGAGTTAAGGAAAGCTTTTCTTAAATTTAACAACAAAAAACCTAACAGAGAAAGTTATACCAGAAAACCCAAGCAACTGAGATGATAATCATCTGTAGCGATGCAGATGTACAAAAATATAGTTTTCTGCTATTAAGCTTTTAAATGTCAGTAAATGGCAGTTTAGTAGATCATTTGCTAATAATGATTAAATTTCTCATTAAAATGTTTCCTTCATTATTCTTCAGGTAGAAATGTGTAATTCAATGATTGTTACATCAATTATACTTAAAAAGCTCATTAAAATACTGAAATATTATCTCTCATAGCCAGAGTACTTTAAGAGTACTGTACTAATTACAAACGGAATAAACTCTTGTAATATCACCATTTGAATTGATGCCTTATAAATTCTTAATGCAAAGCTAACATATAAAGTGTAAATCAAATATATAGATCCAATAAAACAAAACCTTTTTAATCTTGTTTTACCTTCAAAAGGATTCTGATTATTGTAATTAAATAATGCATGATATAATAAAGATCTAGAATGTGTGATTATTGCATTGGCAATTGAATATCGGAGCTTTTTATTTATGCAAGCAATTTATCACAGACAATATGCATCAAGTATTAAAATATTGATACAATTACACCTATCCTGCTGAACCAATAAAAAAACTGTGACATGACTCTGCTGATGACACAGGGATAGTTTGAAATCCTTGTTAAATTTTAATATTCCGATGTGCTGGGTTATGCTAATTCTGGTGTGGAATAATATCTCCTATATCTACTGTTCAGCCATTTATTTCTGTGAGATTACAAATCCAGCTTCACTTAGCATGGCTAACAAGTACCGCTTTGCTTGCTGCTCTGTTGGCCACTCCTAGGAAGAAACGTTAAAAGACAGCTTTGACTTTCACCTTTTAGAGTTGTTATTTAGCTATGGATACAACTGTTTAAGTTTGCTGCTGCTGTATCCTGTTATTCTTTCTAAGATTTTTTGCAAAGGCTTCTGGGCACAAGTCAGGAATAACTTGCCTGTAGTCAGTGGATTTAGGAAGACCGGTTTCGAAGCAAATGCGTTTCCATTATTGTCCCCCTTTCTTAAGGCTAGCATCGTGGTGTCAAGATAAAACATTAAAGGAACGATCAGCTGCTTTCGGTCAGAACGGCAACTCTACCAGGTCAGATGTAAATTGTGAAGTTGGGCAAAATCTCTGTATCTTTAATCTTATAAAACCAGTTTATTTCTAATGGAAGTAAGCAGCTATACTTAATAGGCTACTAATTATTTTGCCACTCTTATGCAGGTAAACCGAGGTGCAGAGGACTACTTCAGGCTGTTTACTGAGCTAGTCTCTTGTCAGTCAGTTGAAAGGAAATGTATGCTTAGCAGCCCACAAACAGAGCCCTGGGTGTCCACCTTTCTTTGCTATTTCAGCCAAGTCAACTGTTGCGTAAAGAGTCGTATTTCCTTGAGCAGAATAACACTGCCAAAGCTTGTACAAGATTAACCTATCCCACCCTTCATGTACTCTAACTAATTTTTTGAGGGAACGTCTCCAGTATGTGACACATTTTTATAGCACAAAGAAAACAAAGTGGCCTAAAACAAATACTTGCAGTTGCGCTGGCTTTCAGAAATGGCCTTTGGATATCGCTGTTCTTTCAAGTGAGGAAAGAAATTGCAAGCTTCTGAATAAATAGCAGCAGAAAGATCGAAAAGCAGCAGTGAAACATAAGGATCGCGTAGCTATGGGTCAAAGTATGCTGAGGGTCATCCTTGAAAATGTTCAGGATTTTCAGAGACCTAATAGGGACTCTTTCACTTCATAAAATTATAAAACCATAATTTATGTGTCTAATGCGCCAAATTGATGAGCACAACCTACAAAGTGTTGAACGCTCGATTCTCTTAACGAAGGAAGAGAGCGTTTAGTATTTTGCAAGATGAGAAGTTCTGTTTTTCCATAACTCACCACGAACTTAATCACGGTTTTTTACTACCTCATGAGAGAATTTTTCTTTTCTTTTTGCTAGATGTACTTGTTTTTCTCAGTAGATACTGCCTGATCATCACAAATGTCTCTGCTGCGTCATATTTATGAGCTCCTGTTTAGCTTAAATTAAAACCAAGCTCTCGGAACAAATAGTCCAGTGACCAAAGACTGGTATTTCAAGGCATCTACTTAGTTCAGATAAATATAGCCAAAATGGGTAAAGAGGAAGCTTTTAATACCTGCGCTTTTTTAATCCAAAACGGAAAGCTTGCATGGAATAAATAATGGGAAAAAAAAGAGAGTCAGTTAATTAAATAGTTTGCTTGCTAATTGATTTTGAAAAATGTCGTAGTCTGTAGGCATATGCTAGTGTTTGCTGTTAATTCCTATTTCCCTCGCTCCCAGCTCCCGGCCGGGAACTATGAAGGTACCACATAATCACAGTGCTGTCACATGTCTGACAGAGTCTGAGGACCCAGTGCATCTACCCACTTGCAATTTGTCAGCACTTTAAAGCCATTACTACATGGGCATATTGGGCTTGCATATGTACACGTGTAGGAGAAAAAAGTCGCAAAGAAAAAGCATGCTAATATTTATGTGTTGGTAGATAAGAGTATTTTCATTCTTATGTTCATATACGTGGCTTGTTTGCAATTCTTTTGCTCGGTGGTCTGGGTTGTCCCTTTACTGTAGTTAATTGGGTGACGGTGGAGAGAAAGGACTTGGTAACACATAGCTTTGAATCACTCGTTTTAAAGAAATAAAAATTCTCCGGGCTTATTAGCACTGAAAAATATATTAATGATTTACCTGTTATCGTAGCAGGCTGCACCCAAAAATGTGCGCCTTTACAATATAGATACTTTTTCTCTGTAAAAGTAGCTGATTTAGTCAGAAAGGTGACAGTTAAGACTCGTTGCAGGAGAAATTTTTGCATCTTTGCAGAGTGACTTTTTTTTATACTTTACCATAGTGGCTGTCCATCACAGTTGTTATGTATGCAGGCTGAGTGAGCCCGCGGGGGATCCTAGTTATTTACACTCTTTTTCAAGCTTCGAAGCTGTTATAATCATTCGCTGTCAACTTTGTGCTGACACCGAATTTTACTTTGTGTTTTTTATGCTCGGTTTGGGTCTAAAATACTGGCATCCATACCCTACGCTGTAATTCTATGGGTGACTGAGTTGACCAGCAATATACAGTATTACTAACAGAGCTTTAGAAACCTGCTGCATATGGAGATTTCAGGATTTGTTGATTGTGGACAGTAAACAAAGTCCCCAGGCTTTACGCTTTTATCCTAGTGGTGGCCCTCAGGAATAAACTGTGTACCGCGTTTCATCTCATTGCATTTTCATCTTTAAAAAAATGTAAATATTATTTTCGTTTCTTACAAAGCTGCAAAGTTTGAGCAGGAAAACTTTTTCATTGCGTTTTTTATTTTCATACTTGCTTGTTTTCTCTAGGCCCGTGTTTTAAGAAATGCATATTTTTCTGTGATCGTCGTATGTTTAGTGTGAAGCTGCAGATAGTAGTGGAGCCGGTAATGGGCTAATACTTCAGATCCAAATTGAAATAACGTGCGGTGTGAAATGTTGGGAATAAATTATCGTGAAAGAGCATGCATTGACAAATATATAGGGTTTTTTACACCCTTTTAGGTTTAGAAAGGCAAATTTGCATGCCTGTGCTTACATGTCTTTGGTCTGCGTTGCAGTGAATAAACAAACTCCTTTCACATGTGCACTAAACCTTCCCTTTATGAACAGGCCCCTTAAACTTAAATGACAGCACACTGACTGATTTCTGCCTGTTTAAAGCGTGAGATATTCATGTCCAAGTTCTCGGCTCCCGTATGAAATTTCAGGTACTCTGGGGCCCAAAGGGAGCGATCACACAAAATGATACGACCCTGTTCTTAACTGGACTTGAAATAAAACCGGTCAAGGAGCTTGTGTGCTTGGTCAATGTAATAAAGTAGACAAATAATTACTGAGCAAATCAAACACACTTACACCTCAGATGATTTTGAAATATTATCTATAATCGGGCACTTCTGTGCTAGGAGGAAAGGTTAATAAAGTAATTTAAAAAAGATTGTGTGGAGTATTACAGAAACAGAAGAGGACTGGTGATCGTAATTGTTAATCTCCTGAAACACCAGTCCTCTACTGCACAAGGCATATATTTTAGTACGACTCCTTATTGTTCATTCCACTTATTACTATATTATACTGCTTAATTACCTTTTGTAAGGAACCTTATTTTAGCTTTTTTTTTCTTTAATAACAAATAATGCTCATGGAAATATTTTTTTAAAAAAGCTTATTTAAAGTCCTACCTGCTAAGGATTGAGTTCAAAACATTTACGGTAGATAGATAGATCGATAGATAGATATGTATTTGGAGACTGAATGACTATAGAAACGCTGTTGTGAAATACCACAATAAAGTGAGTAAATACATCCTCAACTACTCCCTTTCTAGCCCTGTTGTATACGAATGGAGCCTAGCATAGAATAGAAGAATGACTAAGGTTTTGCTTTTTGGTAGTTGTGATTAGTTCCTCTGAACCACATTTCTAGTTCATGGCATTCCAGACAACCAAGATAAGATTATTTTTTTTTTTGAAGGCAAAGAAACAAAGGTATCAGCTTAAGTAAAAGAAAGCTCTGTGTGCAGAAACACCTCATCTTAGTTTTAAGCTGTCTGTTGTCTACCTCTGTTCTTTATTCCAACACTGTTATATTCCTTAAGTAGAGCATTACTGAATGCGGTTGAAATTTATGCAGCCACCATGAAGCACTTGTACTTGGGCTCACGATGGTTGGTAGGTTACAGAGCAGTTCGGAAGTTAAAACCTTCTTACCCTCATCCAGTGTCAATGAATAGGGCTGCTGTGCCATTTTCTGAAGATGTCACCGATCATGTGGGTAGCAATTGTGTAAGCCTCTCTTTTGGAAAGATGGAGAGTTGGACGTTTGCAATTTTGGCAGGAAGATGTTGTCCTTCACGCAGCATAACAACTTTACTATTCAGAAAAAAATTACCACTTGTCAATACTGGTAATTCATGGCAAGGAAAAAAAAAAAGAAAAAAGCTGTGTATGTGCTGGAAAGAATGGGTTTTCCATGAGTTTGGTAGTGGAGGTGGTTCATCTCACACTCCTTTAGGTGTAGTGAGTTTCTCCCAGATACTGAAATGCTTTCAGCAAGATAAAACCAAAAGCCTTTCAACGGGGCAGGTACATTGCTAGCTACTCTGCCAATATCTCTGCACCACTGGTTGTCCTTAACCTAGAATGCCACATTTACCTTCTAAGTGGAGTAGGAGGAGTGAAGCAGTTTGAAATGTGGAGTCTGCCTCAATCTCTGCTGTTTCTTTTGTGTCATTTGCCTCCTCTTGGATGGCTGTTTCCAGGAATACTATGACAGTTGCTTGCAGCTCCTGCAGAGTACTTCCCCTGATTTATGGTAGCGTGGCTGCTGGTTAGGATAGCGGGAGAACCAAGATGATGGATATTATGATAAATATTTAGAATGGCGAGTTTATTGTGCATATATTACTATGGTTTGAATTGAAAAAAGTCTACTCCAAGCAGACGTGACTTTGAGAGAAACACAGGCCTGTTTTCCATCTCCAGGGGATATAATCCTGAGGAAGTCTCAAGAAATTATCTTCTCTATAATATTGGCTGGTAGCGACTCATGTTGGATAAGAATATGGTTGTACCTTGCATCCTTTTAAAAAAGTCACCTGAGTGATTTAGTTCTGGTTGAAGCAGATCCTTTTTTCTTGTTTGTAACACAAACATCCGAGTATGTTGTTCAGCTTTGTCATCTGCACAATTCTACATTAAGATTGGACTTTTCCTGTAACCTTTTGTAGATATAAGATATACAGTTGGGAAAGGAAACTGGATAACATCTATATGGGCTTTACATAATTAAGGCCAGAGCAGAGAACAATGTGGCTTTTTCTGCAAATGAGGATCCAGAATTTCACACTACAAATGTCTGAGATATAATACACTGAACAGGTTAGAAAAGTAATATAGTCATAGTAATTATTTTCATCTGGGAAAATATTTCAGTCAGCAATGACTAGCAATAAAGTAAAATGATCACCTTTAGTATATCTATTACAAAAACAATTCTCTAAAATAAGAACAGCTTAAAATATCCCCTGGAATATAAAGCATCAGTTCTGGAGTCATACATTGCTTTCCTGTTTTCATGGGCTGTGCTACTCTGAGAACAATTGACTTGAAATGCAAGGCCTGGTTCCAGACAAAGGGGGAAAAATTACTTCAATTAAGGATGTACAAATATAGAGAATACTATCCATCACGTTGGCTGTAAAAATAAAATCTAGTTTTTTGGCTTTTAGGTTTTATACAAATCACTTATATCCTCCTTAAAAGAGATCCTTTTTTTATATATAAATATAGTGAATGCGAAACACCATTAATCCAGTAGTAATATCATCTGATAGTAGTTAATCCCTTCTTAGGGATGGCTTTGCCTGGTCCGTCGGAATATAGAAATGTGCTTTTACTGTTAGGCATTTTGTTTAAGCATCAATCAGTTCTTAATGCTTAATTGTCTTCTCCCCACCCCTCTTCCCCCTCACTCCTCCCCCCCCCACCCCCCCCAAACTACCAAGGAAAATGAATACTGTCTTCAAAGGTATTTCCTTGGGAGTCTTATTACATTCTTTAGCCAGTTATTTTGTATTCTAAGGTTATGGATCAAGGGCAGTCCCATGCCTGTGGTTTGGACGTGGCTATCTACTGTGACAGGATGATGCAGACATACCAGAAGATCTTAATCTGTCAGAGGAAGTCTATTAAGTTCAAGCCCCTAAGCTGTCTCAGCCAAATCAGTGATACCAAACTTACATTTGTTTTTGTGATGACCATTCATTTTGGTCAAATGAAGAAATTGCTTGTGTGGGTTTTGTGGCTTCAGGGGTGAAATCTATGAATGTCACGTATCTTTTAGCCTCTCTGCTCTCTCTGAAACATTATTGAGAATGCTTTTGTATGGGGAAAAAAAACCCAACCATTTTTATTGCAGCTGTTTATAAGTCACCTTGATCAGAAAAAGTTGGGGAAAAGATGCGTTAGCTTCTATAAAAATAATTCTTTTTGTGAATAATAGATAAGGTTGCAAAAAAGCTATACTGTCTGCAGACAACTCTGTATCACGAAGAAAAAGCAATCTTGAAAATACATCCAGAAATATTCACTGTGTTTTGGAATGCCGGTAAGCACAGTTACAGACTGTGGGCCTTGGACTTGTTCTGGAAGCATTGGGCTTGGTTGATTTTTGAGGTCCACTCAGTGCAGGAGATCAAACAGAAAAAAATTATTTAATAGATATTTTACTGGTCTAACAGATTTAAGTACAGCTCTTCCGTTTCTGTTTAAATATCCACCATTATATATTAAGGCGTGTATCAGATGATGAATGATGAATGTGGAACTTTTGGTGCTGTTTTAGACATAGAAAAAAAAAATAGGGCAGATGGTGGCCATTTTTGGTGAGATAAGAACAAATTGCTTATTTTGTAGCCTTTTTCAGCTCCGAGACATTTTCCGTCTCAATTATGTTTGATATTACGGTTTCCCTGTCTCTCTTTTGGCAAGTTGTAAAGTAAAATCCTGTCCCTCTTGAAGTCAGATTTTGCCCATAAACTTCAGTGGGATCAAGTTTCTATCCTGTATGTAGTCCCCTTTGGCTGGAGCTTGTCTAGCAAACTTTCACCCAAGAAGGTCTGAACTCATGCATCCAGAGTTGAGTCCAAGTGAACTCTCGAATCCAAAGTGTTTTATTTAGTCACGTTGGAGTTTTCATAACTTTGGTGGTGCCATGGTCGAAAAACCCCTTGCAGACCAGACGAAGCAATAAGTGATAATGTGAGGTTACTCCCTTCAATATGCAAAGAGACCGCGTAGATAATTGTATAGGCAGCACATGTGGGTTGGAAAGGTGCTGCGTCCCTCTGAAATGTCTATGACACTTGGGTCATTTTTGAATTTGTGCTGTTTTCCTTCTGGACGCGACTGTTTAGAAAACCTCGATCGAGAGCATTGTATAAAGGGTGTGGAAAAGAAGAGGGAATCAAAATCTGGTGTTTATAAAATGTGAGTTTGATTATGCCATGTTGCCCCCAGCTTTATTAGCTCTGTTCTCCTACTGTTTTGTTCAAATTCTCTCCATGTGAGACTTATTTATAACTTTATGTGACTTTCCATTCCTCTTCTCATTTTTTTTGACCGTGCTCCTGTTTTCTCCTCCTCCCTGTTTGCCAGCTACTGTACTTAGGACAGCTAATCTTTCAGGAGGGCCTGTTTCCTCAGGAATGTGTTATGGCATTCAAAGTCCTCAACTAATTCACCGAGTTCCACAACTAGCAGTAACATCTGGATGCAAAATGTGTGAATGGAAAGCTCCTGCAAGAGGGATTAGAGAATAGTTATAGAATGGAAAAACCCCAAAGTACTCAGTCTTTTTTCACCACATTTTTAAAGCACAGGCCACGTTTAAACTAACGGGTTTTGTCCTTAGGAAGTTACACTAGAAAATTAATCTAATGGATGCCTTTCCTTTATAATAGTAAGATAAACATTATTTAAAAATTTTTTTAATAGCCAAATTATTTCAGAATGTGACACATGCATACAAAAAATCACTTCCTTTTAACTTGCCTTTATATAAAAAGAGATAAGGTGTGTCACGTCTAGGTCTCCCAAAATGGATGGCTGACTGTGACAGACAGTAATTAGTATACCTTTTTGTACAAGAAAACAAAGATGTAGTTAGGTCCGTTTACTTACAAACAAGTAATATTGTAAGGAGAAAAAAATGATTTGCTAATTATTTGCTAATTATAGAAATTCTGAGTTTGTTGTTGCTTTTTTTTAAAAAGCATTTAATTTAAAAGCTAACCTTATAAAACTTCATTCGTGTGACTGTTCCTTTGTTCTCATCGATAGCTTCATTGGAAACTGTTTTTAAGACTAATAATGGGCAGTGCCAGAACCAACTGTGTACAGTTCGCAAACTTACTGCTCCTGAACTCTGCGTTTGAAAACCAGCTTAAATTTATCCTCATGCTCAGGAACCTGCAGAACTGTCACCTCACAGAACTGTTACCTTTCTCTCATCCCCATTCGGAGGGATATTAGCAGGCATCAAGCTAAGGTGTGAATTTATAGTGCAGTAGCAACATTGTACTAAGTCTCGGTGTGACATTTTTTATCTTGCACTGAGAGCACCTTTGCAGGGTATGATTTAGCAGTAGTATTTTTGGAGTGCATCTGCACGGCAAATAAAGATGTGACTGAAATCTTTGTGCCTGTCCTGGACTTACTTTGAACTCTACTGCATACAGATGGTCTTGCAGACACCTCATCACGGGGTACTGCATCAATGGTTATTCTGCTTCTGGGTTGTACTTTTGGAACCACGTACCGCTCAGCGCTGCCGCAGTTACACTGCTACCAGTTTAAAGCTAGTTAACAGAAAGCCACCTGCTGCAGTGTAACCTTATAAATATACTTCTGAGATGGATGAGAGCCCTGTGTTTCCTGTCTGCACTCAAATACAATCTTCTCTGGATCCTGAACAGTTTGGATGCCAGTCTCTAAGCAAGTGTTTACAGTTGAGCTGCAGACTACATCGAGAGGGAAAGGCAAGGTTTTTGCCATCCCTTGGTGTGAGCCCAAGCACATCAGTATTTAGGTATAATCTAGGCTGAGCTTGCCCATCTGAGTAGCCCAGACTGCATGGGACCAAAGCTAGCAGGTGGTTCTGCCAAGTTCAGCTAAGCATCGCTAGAGATGCCCTCTGTCCTAGCTTTGAAGAACTGGTGTTCCGTAAATTCACCTGCTGCTTCTGCATTGGTTACAGAAGAAAAAGGAGATTATATATTGCTCTATGGGCTGAAATGTATTAGGCGGAGTTGGTAAAGTCACATCACTTAGCCCACAGTACATACAACAGTGAAATATCATGTATAATGAGGATACTGCTGTCACAGTGAGTGTGGTGATATGTGGCAGGAGGAATTAGAAAATGCAGTGTTCAGCTAAGTGAAAAAATAGGAGATATACCTCTGAAATCAAACCTGCAACACATTTCTGTTGCTGTCTTTTGCTTTTGAAAAATTTAACTGTTCTCGAAATTAAGATGGTAGAAACCAAAACTAGTGAGAAAACTCTAAAATTACATGTAAAGGTGTTCCAGGTAACTGCTTCTGGCCCAATAAAAAGCAAGAAACTGGCAAAAAATTATCATTTCAGATTCCAGCAGATTGGACTGATCCCTCGTATTTTGGCTTTCCAGTCACTTGGTTGTGGCGGTTAATCGTTCATGTGTATTCTGCAACTGAACTTGCTGATTTTTGGCTTTGGACTCCATTTGGAGCAATCTGAGGAATGCTGTAACCCAGATTAGCTGGATACCCTGGAGCGAAGAAGTTTCTTGTTATTGTAGAGATGTTGTGGCTACTTTATGCACCACTTGAAATTCTAAGGAAAGTCCTTTCACTCCATTCATGAATAAGCACACCAAATGAGTTCACAAGACTGTTTCCTGTTAGAGTACCCTGGAATATCAATTCTTTTGGATTGCTCCTGCATATTGAGAAAAAAAAATAATAAATGTTTGCTTTAAAAGACCCTATGTATGTGTAAAAAAACCTGATTTGAATAATTTTAAACATGTAGCAATAGACTATATTGTCGCTTATGGCAGTGGAACGACTAATCTACTTGATGCAGTGATACTAAATATGCTTCAGAGAATGTGTGTCAGTCACACAGTGTGTGTGCTAGAACTCTTCAATAAGATTTTAGTTATTTCAAGTCAGTATTTTCTGTTAGAATCCCCCCAGCTAAAAAATAAAATGAAAAGTCAAGCATCAACCTTGCATTTCAAATATGAACTGGAAACAAACTCAATTTACAATTCACTAGATGAAAATTGTTCTTTTCTGCCATAATTCAATTCACATTTGGTTTATTTGAGAATACAGGTATTATAACCCGTCTTGCTCACACTTCTGAATATCTTGCTTTGTTGCATCCACTAAGGCTGAGTTTTATTCTTTTTTTTATTATTACTTTTATGTTTTCTGCGTTTACTTTGTCAGTGGAGGCCTCCCACTGCCGACAAGACCTTCCACCTGAGGGCAGCACAGTCATCAGCTCTGACGAACTTACTCAGAGTCAATCTTTCTTGTCCCAATCCAGTTTCATCGTAGCTCCAGGTCAGGTTTTGTTTTAAACCCCCCCTTACATTGTTTGCAATAATGAGATATGATCACTCTAACTTTTCAAACCTTTCAACTTCATTTTACTGGGAGCTGCATCCTTTACTTTATGTTACAATACAGAGAATTTACCTCTGTTGTTCCCTGTGCCATTACAGCGTACAGCATCTTTCTTTGTGTTGCCTTAATGTATTAATGTTAGAAGTAGCATACACCGAATGAGGCGCTAGGAGGGTCTGTATATCAATATGAAAATGTACACTTTTAACTTCATGCTATTCCAAATGAAACTGAACCTTTTTTTTCTAGTATTCTGAGATTCTTCTCTTAAATTGGATGCTGACAGTGCAAGAGGTAACACCTTTCAGCAGGTAAAATATGTTGTTAGGGAAGGGATGTATGGCAGGGATGCTGACAACAATTAGCACATGCTACTCATTAACAAACGGAGATTACAACTGAGCTGAAATGGCAGGCTGCCATCAGTGTGATAGTTACGGGGCAGTTTAATTTCTAACGAATGTGAGCACTGGATTAGTAACAATATTCAACAAAATGCTGCCTGCATTCTCTTATGGCTTTCATTACCAAATTGAAAATCTGTGTAGATTTCTGAAAATTACTTTTAAATGTAGCCAATCTCCTCGACTGCAAGGCTTGATTTGCTGGTGAGGGAGTCCTGCTGTGAGATTTTAATGAAAGATCATAGTGCCCCTCCAAGACCGTCAAAGAGCTATGGGCCCTAAAAGACCTGAAATAATCTGTTTTACTTTTAATGGCAGCCATTTTATATTCATTAAGATCAAAATGCAGTTTTGCAGGCAAATTGCAAAGCTGTTCCACTCACAGCTTGAGAACCTGGAGGCCCTACAGCTTTTTATCTTGTTCATAAGCAAATATGCAGTTAATATCTTTTAATATGCTTTGATGCTTGGTACCTTATGGGTACATTGTACTGGAGGTTAGAGAACTGCATGTTTCTTTGGCAGTGCTAGCAACGAACTAAAGCACTAGTCCTTTTATTTCCATAATGGCAGAAGAAATGAGTCTTTTTTTTTTTTTTTTTTTTTTTTTTTTTTTTTTTTTTTTTTAATATGAGCTCTGCTCAAATAAATTGTAAAGCACCGTGTAGTATATGTTCGGGGTCTCATAGAAGGCACATTTTTTTTACTACATTCCATCTGTTGGTGGTTCTTATTATTTAAATTTATACGGCCACATTATTTAAATGTAAACATCCAAATAAGATAGGATCAAATCATTGGCATCTGGGAACTGTGCTCTTATCCTCTTTGATTGTGAGGTTGTGTGCATTAATAATGGAGTTCTAAAGACTGTGATTCCACCTGATATACTGTATGACCTTAACAGTTGTGATTTTATCAGGGTTTCACTGTATGAGAAAATGAAGGTATTTTGCAGCTCATTTCTGGCAAGGCTAGTTTGCATTATCTTGTGTCCAGAGTAGTTCCGATTTCTGTGTGTGCGCGTATTTTAAATGTAATTTTAGTTCTTGATTGCTGTATTTCTGGTCATGTTACAAGTCCCATTTCCTCAGATTGTTTTCAGTGAATGAACTTTACCTTCACACTATATGTGTTGGTTTAATTGCATGCTCAGAGTGATACGTTGTCATCTCATCGTG
>NC_138907.1:4390039-4555039 GCF_965231255.1 Vanellus vanellus
TGGCTGAGTGTTGTACTGTCATGAGTGTGCTTTGAAAGCTACAGCTCCAGCATTCTTTTATCATGGCACCTAGGTCATACATGAGAGCAAGTCTGAAGGCGTGTAAGGTCAGTCAAAGTAGTGTTTACTTTAATTTCTGCCTCCCTCATCTGAAAAGTCTTCACTGAATTATCCCAGATCTCATAAGAAAACATCAGTTAGCGATCATTAATCCTCTACATACTTAGTGGTTGTTTACCTTTTTTAGAGGATGCTGGGGACTGGATGAAGTCAGGCCTGCAGTAGCATTCACTGTTTAGTGTCAGACGTTTATTCCAGCAACTGCCCTGAAAGGAAAATATGTATTCTACATCTGGTGGAAGTTAAGGAATTTCTCCTTAGCTCCGGGAGCCTGAAGTCCAGATTTCTTGTTAAAGCAGAACATGATATATGACGCTCCTGCTGTTTCTTACTTACTCTTAGCTGATGATAAGTTTGAGAAAAAGAATTATATAATTGTTGCTTCAACAGGTATTTACTTGAGTGTTAACTCTAGTCAGGTCTCATAAGGTGTCTCCCAGTGCGAAGTGCACGGGGTACGCTCCTGAGAGCATCCTCCAGGTTAGCTTCCAAAACACTCCATTCAAACTAAAATATTCATATCGGCACACCTTGGGAATCCCAAAGTTATTTTATTGTTTGCGTAGTCCTTACAGTGTGATGCTGAGTCAAAGAAAGCAGTTGGATCCAGGCTGGGAGTGTATTAGATAAGGCTTTCTCTCAGTGCATTAAGGGCACAATCGCATGTCTCTGTGCCAACATTTATCTGGTCCTTCTATACCCAACTGGTCTGTAGACCCCAGGTTTCTGTAGCTCAGGATGCCCAGAATAATGTATAGAAAGTTATGAAAACTACAGCATCTGGGACTCTTTGCCATAGCTGAGAGAATTCCAGGTTCCCTATATTTCAAGTAGCGATTGACAATACTTGGACAGAACTATTCCAAATGCCTGCTGCTTTAAGGAATGTATGTAATCATTTTCATAATGGAAAAAGATATTCTGCCGGAAGGTGATAGCAAACAGTATTCTGGAAGCATGAGGCCTTGGGGATCAAGATTTGTTAAGAAGAAAACTTAAACTAATGAGAAGTATTATGACAAAAAGTGGAGGGGTGGAATCAGCCTTGTAGAGGAATTTTGATAGCATTCAAAATTGTCAGCAAATAAAGCATACAGGCTTCATCGGACCTGTGGGCTGGACCCACCATCAGGTGGATTTCATCTGGGAGGGTAAAGGGACAGAGCCCCAGCATTCGAGTAGTTTGCTGTGGCATGTGCAAGACACACTGTGTGAGGGGGAAGAATTCCTGTCCCTTCACCAGCACTGGTGTGCTTTGGTCACAGCTGTGCTCAGCCCTTAAGTATTTGTGTGTATCTGATGGCAAGTGAAGATGTGTAGAGAAAGGACTTGAAACTGTTGACCTGCCAACACAGGCTTTTGCAAGTTGACTCCAGTTGTTTAAGATCTATGATCTGCAGTTGAGCCATTCTCTTCCCGTTGAGGTGAAATGAAAGAGATCTCGCATGTGTTACATAGACGCGTAAGCAACGTTATTGCAATGGGGAAATGTTCTACATTTCTAACATAGATTCTAACATAGAGATATCTTGCTTTCAACCCAGATTGGGACAAAAGATTAAATACTGAAATTATATTATGTACTGTGGTTTGGCAGTGCTAGGGAACGTCTGATATTAATATTAACTAATATTAAAGGTCCTGAATAATGTAGGAAAGTGACTGTCCCCCTGTACTCAGCACTGGTGAGGCCGCACCTCGAGTACTGTGTTCAGTTTTGAGCCCCTCACTACAAGAAAGACACTGAGGTGCTGGAGCGTGTTCAGAGAAGGGCAACAAAGCTGGTGAGGGGTCTGGAGGACGAGTCTTATGAGGAGCGGCTGAGGGAACTGGGGCTGTTTCAGCTGGAGAAAAGGAGGCTGAGGGGGAGACCTTCTTGTGCTCTACAGCTACCTGAAAGGAGTTTGTAGTGAGGTGAGCGTTGGTCTCTTCCCCCAAGTAACAGGCGATAGGACAAGAGGAAACAGCCTCAAGTTGCACCAGGGGAGGTTTAGATTGGATGTTAGGAAATATTTCTTCACTGAAAGGGTTGTCAGGCATTGGAACAGGCTGCCCAGGGAAGGGCTGAGTCACCATCCCTGGAAGTATTTAAAAAACGTGTAGATGTGGTGCTGAGGGCCATGGTTTAGTGGTGGACTTGGCAGTGTTAGGTTTACCGTTGGAGTTGGTTCTAAACGTCTCTTCCAACACAACCAAAACAATTCTATGATTCTGTGTAGGAAAGGGTTCCCGATTTTTGTGTGATTTGTTGGGAAAACTTTGGGATAAGAGCAAAAGTTCCCACTGAATGTAGGTAAGGCAGAATACATGCAGGTACACAAGAAAGTCTCCGTTGTTGTGGCTAGCGCTTGCAACAAACTGGTGTACAGAAATACAGTTTATAGTACCTGTATATTTTTATACTCCTTGGGGTTACATATAAATTTATGTACATATGTATTTTTCATCAGAAGTTTAGAGTTGACAGTATAATGTGCTAGTTGTTGAGGTGTTCAAGAGGGTTTTTTTGACAAGAATCTCAATGAAACCTGAGACAGACACCAAACTTGTGCGCAGATTTCTTTTTTTTGCTTTTTTTTTTTTGTTTGGTGTTTTTTTTTTTTTTTTTTTTTTAAATGTAGCCACGTGCTAGCCCAGGCTGGCACAGCTGCGCTTGCAGGGCCTCTGCCCCATCACCACTTCTACCTCCACCTGTCAGGCGCACCTGCCCCACTCTGGTCTCTGCCCCGGGCCTGGGGCTCCTCTTCTTCCGCCCCCTCCCCCTCTCCCCTCCCATCTCACAGGGCTGTTTCTTACTTTTTTTTTTTTTTTTTTTTTTTTTTCCCCCCCTCACGCCTCACTGCCGGGTGCCATTTTGTCTGCTGTTGAACCCGCTTCGCCTGCGGTGCCTCTGGTCAGGCTGAGGGGCTGCGCTGTGCCCTGGGCCGGAACCGGCCGGAACCATCCAGAATGGGCGGGGTCAGCCCCCGCCTCTCCTCACAGCTCAGGCCACGCCCAGGCACTCGCGGAGTCCAAGTGGGGGTCTCGGAAGAGGAGTGAAAAGGGAGGCGGCAGAAGACTAACACAAAAGAAACGTGAGGAAAACAAAGGCAACACGTAAACGAGTGACAGTGTTCAAGGCGTGGAGGCAGCAAAAGGCACTGAGTTGTTTGCACAACGGAAAGTAAGTGGGTGGGCAAACGGTGAGGCGTGGGGGGGGGGACCAGCCCGGGTGCGCTTTGCTCAGGGCAGCCGGGCAGAAAGCTAAAGGTGAGGAGAAGGTGTTTGATAAAGGAGGCTGAAAGGGTCCTGGGGGAAGGAGAGGCCCCTGGGAAGGGAGGTCTGTGGGAGGGTAGAGGCAGCAGCAGGTCTCCCTCGAGGAGCCGAGGGTCGGCCACTGCGGAGCCCACGCTGGGGGGTCACGTCCCGGGGGAAGGCACAACCTGGGGTAGTCAGCAAAGGGGGGCGAACTGAAGGCACTCATTATACGTGAAATATAAAGATGAGGGTATGTTTTCAGTAACTGTAGAGACAGTATATGTCTCTCTGGTGTTACTGGCACGAGTAAGGTGGGATTTTGGCCATTATGTGTGTGAAGAAAATAAATGTGTGAATTGCTGAAGTACGCCAAGAAACTCTTAACTTCTCTAAGAACGAGAAAGCAATGCTGGACAGGTATGTTTCTGCAGATAATTGCTTTTTGGAGCTCAGAGAAACACTGAGTTTCCACAGAAGCTGTAAATGCTAGTGGATTTCCTGTAAACATGGAAGAGGTTTTGTTTACCTTTAGTTGTAAGGATTACATCAGATATATCCTTATGATCAACAGATTTATCTTTTGGATCAACTCAGTTTGTACATATCATCAGACACCAAATAAGCTAAAATAATTGCTCAAAGTATATAGTAGTCAGCCAGGCCTGCATTTTCTTATTCTGCACTGAATTTCCTTCAGTGCTGGATACCATAAATTTTGCACACATACGATAGATATTTGGCTCCATCTCCGATATCTTTAAAGAATAAAAACATTTTAATTACTCAAATTGTTAATTAATATGTGATTCACGCCACTAAAACAAGATATATCAGCAACATTCTTAGAATCAATCAAGTGAAGGTTACTGTTTTATTTAGGAGCAAATTGAAGATTCTGTGTCTTAATTAAAAACTTCATGGTATATCTAAAATATCTACATTGCTTTTATCATTCTATAGTTCTATTTTTAATATTCCAATTTATTTCATCATGTGAATTCATTTTAATCTAAAATTGTCATTGAAGTTAAGCAACTATAGGGAAGGAAAGTTTACAGCTGCTAATAGCTTCAGTTTTAGGAACAGGTGGCAATCCTTTAGTAGTTAGAAGAGGCTAAGAAGCAAAGTTACTGAACAAAATTGGTTCTGTTTTACCTCAAACCAGGACAGAGAGTCAGAAATCCGAATAGAAAGACCTGAGTTTTCAGAGTTACTGGCATGGAAACATGTAAATTTTGTGAAGTAGGACCAAGAGTACTGAAATAAAGAGAAAAAAAAAAAAAAGAGGTAAAATACAATTTAGTTTGAAACTCATGAGTTGAAATGAGGATGCTAATGCTTCTTCTCAGTTTGGCTTCTGAGTAATGAAATAAAGAAGTTGTCTGTACAGATGTTGATGTCTGCTCCTTCTAAAATCTGCAGAGAAGCTTCTCTTCGGTTCTTTTCATCAGATATGAAAGGTAAAGGTAATACTCAGCCCTGGGTACATGTAGCTATGTGTCTATACATACACATTTTAATGCCCAGGTAATTCAGACATTCCTTTTCATAAATCTAGGTGCAAGGTTGGAATTGGTTAGCAATATTAACCAGAATATGTAGTTCTTTCTGGATAGTTATCTGAATAATTCAAACCAAATTATACTGTTATACATGCATGATGACTTTCAGTGACTTTTTGCCTCCTTGCTGTATCTATGTATGTATTTAGAGACAATACAGCTACATTTTTTTCAGAGATCTGAAGCTCAGGTATGTGTCTCACATTTGTCACAAAGTGATATGGCACATACAATTCTATGGGTCAATATATGGCGTCAGTGTTCTATTTTCAGTGGTGACTCTGGCAATTGCATATACTCAGAGACTGTCTTTCTGACTGGTTAGGTCTTATTCGGAGCTAATTAAATGAGGTCCGTATATGAGAAGGCTATGAGTTATTATTTGGTGCATATTTTTGTTCCACTGTGGTACTACTAGTGGCATCAATCCAAGCAGCAGGATTGGGGATGGACGGAGAACAGAAAAGACAGCAGATGGAAGAGGGAAGAACTAAAGAGAATGAACACATGCAGGGAGACAAAGTATGTCTGGGGCAGAAGACATTCGCATGAAAATTTAGAGAATGGGGCTTATGCTTGTTTATTTTCCATGGTTGTTTTGGTAACACAAAAGCAGTTAAGGTCAATTTTTGGACCTTTATTGTCATATCTTTCTTCTTTCTGCAGCTTTTGTGATTTCTTTCTTGAACCTTTGCTTTCTGTCCTGTTTCCTCCTCAGAGACGAACATAGAATTTCAGCGTAACTTTTTCAATTATTTTATATATACCTGCTACATAAATTAGTCATTGCAAGGGATCCTGTCCACATGTGTGCAGAAATATTAGTGTCTGAAAACTGGCAATGCAGATGGGTTGGGTACAATTGTCCTGGTGCTTGGCAGTGAGGGGGGGAAGCAGTGTGTAAACTTGATCTTGTTTTAAGGTAAAATCACCTTCTCCTCTATTGATACCATACCCTGCACTTTGATAGATTGCTGCTACAGTGTTGCAACGTTGTTTCCTATAGAATCTCCACACTTAAATACTAACTTTGGTAATTTAAATATGTAATCGGGTTTTAGGATTCTGGAATTCAGTGAGTAAACCTGGTATGTTGCTTCAAGCCACAACAAAAGCTCTCTGTAGTGAAAATGTAAGAGTTCACTACTTTTGTTTTGTTTTTAATGCGAGTGATGGCAGTCAGATGTACTAAAGGACAATACACTAGCTGTTTAAAGCTTTATATATCTTTGACTGCAGCAACAGCAGTTTCTTTCTCCAGCATTTCATTCTCTTTATGAGTTTGGAAGATAAAGCTTCCTCTGTCGATGACTGCTTGACCGCAGTGATTTCATCTTGCATCCCACCAGAGGAAGCTCTATGGCATGCTGAATGTTGCTAGACCTCAGTTTAGTGTCTGATGCTGTAGTGTAATGGATGTTAACATCATCTGAGGGTAGGAAGGCTCTACAGGGAGATCTGGAGAGGCTGGATTGATGGTCCAAGGCCAATGGTATGAGGTTCAACAAGGCTGAGTGCCAGGTCCTGTACTTGGGTCACAACAACCTCATGCAGTGCTACAGGCTTGGGGAAGAGTAGCTGGAAAGCTGCCTGGTGGAAGACAACCTAGAGGTATTGGTTAACAACTGGCTGAATATGAGCCAGCAGTGTGCCAAGGTGGCCAATAGCGCTTCTTGGCATATATTAGAAATAGCGTGGTGCACAGGACTATGAAAGCGATTGTCCCCCTGTACTCAGCACTGGGGAGGCTGCACCTTGAGTACTGTGTTCAGTTTTGGGCCCCTCACTAAAAGAAAGACATTGAGGTACTGGAGCGTTTTCAGAGAAAGGCAACAAAGCTGGTGAGGGGTCTGGAGCACAAGTCTTATTGAGGAGCGGCTGAGGGAACTGGTGGTGTTCAGCCTGGAGAAAAGGAGGCTCGGAGGAGACCTTCTCGCTCTCTACAGCTACCTGAAAGGAGGTTGCAGCAAGGTGGCTGTTGGTCTCTTCTCCCAAGTAACAGGCGATAGGACAAGAGGAAACAGCCTCAAGTTGCACCAGGGGAGGCTTAGATTGGACGTTAGGAAAAATTTCTTCACTGAAAGGGTTGTCAGGCATTGGAACAGGCTGCCCAGGGAAGGGTTGGCTCACCATCCCCGTTAAAAAAACGTGTAGATGTGGTGCTGAGGGCCATGGTTTAGTGGTGGACTTGGCAGTGGTAGGTTAAGGTTGGACTTGATGATCTTAAATGTCTTTTCCAACCAAAACGATTCTGTGATCATGTCTGTGGCTCCACTTTATAGTCTTTGGGTTGTGCTTTCCATCATTAAAACAGCAGCAGCTCATATAATGTTTTCCAAGCTTCTCCTGAAAATATGGAGTACATTTGCAGACGGTGGTCTTTCAAGTTGAATTCAGCCTATAAAATTTGTGGGGAATATTTTGTACAAAGATGGCTTTGAAGCAAAGGCCTAGGTCTAAACATCTTTCCTGAAAATTTGGATTTAAATCACATTGGTGGCCATTGTATTTGAAGTAGGCATGGCTAGTACCCAGTAATAGGACTGTTGAAAGTTTTGGCATTTTTGGCGTGTTGGCTTAAATTGTTTCAAGGAACTGGAAAACCACTAAAAGAACCAAACAGCTAATAAATATTTTTTTCCAGTGAAAGCTTAGCTTTGTACCTGTAGCTACCATGTTGTTAACAGTATATCTTTAAAAAAAGTAGTGGTTTTTTTTTTTTAATGTATCAGGCTTTTACAGGAATGACAGTGTTTTGCCACTCAGTGTTGTGAAAGAAAGGAAAGACCAAAGTGTTAGCCTTTTTCTTATACCTCTGAAGTGCCCAAAGCACATCCATATAGTTCAATGTCACCTGAGAGAACCAGGGATGACTTCTCCACAGAAGTCAATAGAACTTGTGCCATTGACTTTGCAGATCCAGTGTTTCACCCAAGCAGTCTGCCTAGTGATTTTTAGTATTGATGTTCTGTGACAAAACTTATACTTCCTTTTTATAAAAACATGCTTCTTCCAGTGATGGACATGACCCAGCAGTTTAAGTGACTTGACTATATCAATTTATTCAAGAAAAAAAACCCTTTAAAAAGGTAGTCTGTGTTTAAGTGCTTTAGCTGAAAGCTCGTCACACTGTCTTCTTTCTTCTTTCTGCAGTCTTTTTAACTAATGTATGAGGGAGATGATCTGTAATAAATAAAGGACAAAGAATCCTGTGTTAAGAGACTGTATTTGTTTAGCGAACCTGAGAATTTCCAAGATAAAAGTTACAAATATTTATTTAAAAACTGACATGAGAAGGAAGGGTTTGCTGAGGAGCAGTTTCAGTACAGCCAAACTATAATGCTATTAAACAAGTTACACCTACAGATATCTGTTGTCAAGTGAAAATAAGATCAGTTGAACTCAAAGGAGTGCCAGAAAACCCCTTCATGCTTCAACAGAGCATAATTTGTTTGAAGTAATGGTGACTAGTTACATGCAATTATCTGATATTTGGGGAGGGACCTGGGGGGAGGGAAGAGACAAGCAGAACACCACATCTAAACAACTTTTGCTATATTGTGTGTTAATGTCTGTTTATCTCTTGTTTTTTGAGTTTGGGGTGGGTGTTTTTTTTTTTTTTGAACTTCCAAACGGCAAAATAAAAACCAATTATAAGATCTGTCAAAATCTCTCTGAACTTGCAACTTTGGTAGGAGGTCACTTATTGAGATAAAGAGGAAATCTTTAAAATGCAACTTTTTTAGTTGTTTAAAATGAAATTTGTGTGATCATTTGGAAGTTGGCTCTGTATGTCTAGAGAAGGAAGGCTGAGGTCAAGCAGGCACGTTGTATTCCTACTTGTGCCTGCAGTGTATCTCCAACCTCCTTTCTATGGGTGCATTTCCTTGCTCTGCAACTGTACGCAAGGCAGATGTGGGACATTCATCCTGAGCTAATGAACACCGGTGGCCATCTGAGCTAACAGAGCCACAAGGCTTCTAGTCGACTTTAGCAGACAGACACTGGATCCCTCAAGACTGTAGTTATGCCCAGTAGTTCCAATATAGTCCTGAGGAACAGCCAAGGGATTTAAGGCAGCCAGCATTAACTGTCGTATAATTTCATCACTGTGTGGTGACGAAATCTTAGCAAAAGGGAGGAGGTGACAAAAAGGATATGCTGTCAGTGCTGTGCGGGAACAGAGAGACTTGTACAGAGGAACTTTAAGCCTTTTCTCTCTGAGGACTACTCAACATCTGCAGGATTTCCCCATGGGTTTTGTCATTTCTGCAGGACGCTTGCTCAGCAAAAACGCTGTGTCCCCACTGACAAAGGGAGGGATTTTCTCCTATGATTTCAGGTACTTCAGTGATGCCTGAGGTAAGAATACAATCAGGGCCAGCTCTCTCCACAGTCAGTAGGAACTGGCAAAAGGCAGTTCAGGCTTTACACAGGAACGGTCGCTCTCACAAGGACCTTGTTTCTGATGGTTATCTATGGCCCAGGGTGACTTGATTCCATACTTGGGCACTGTATGGGATAACCTGGAGTTCTCAGTCCCTCTTGTCACTGAAATTCATTAGAGTTTGAGTGACATTATCTTCTCTCACAAAATGGAAATTTAGGAACAGCAGAAAAGAGTGCAGATGAGAGTAGAGAAAGTATAATTAACCATGTAGCTATTGCACTATGGAAAGGACGTAGAGTGACTTACATGCCATTTATTTGTACAGTTAGGTCTTATTTTGAAAGTCAGCAAAAGTTTCCAAAGCTCAGCATCTTAGAAATCGGGGTATAACGTACAATTACATACAACATTCAACCTTTAGTTAAATGGTCTGATGACTCAGATTGTATACGTAAGCTGTAAAAGAAGACTGTGTGGAAGCTGTCTCGCATAAAGGGCTTGAAATGCAGGGTTACTTTTCAAAGAATTCTTAAAGACTATTATTTATTGAATTGTTTATTAAATGTATGTATTTTATTGAATTCATGTGTAGAAGAGATATATATATATATATGTTTATCCCTAGGACAAATGATTGAAGACCTTAGGCAGCCCCAACATTACTAAAGACAAATGAATATATTCAGAAGCCCAGAAGTGGAGTCCAAAAGACTTTCAGATATTGTTTTTCTTGGATGGATGTTAAAAACCTTTAAGTTTTGAGAGGATTCCTATGAGAAAGCACCTTTAAACTGAGAAAGGTCAATTTCTTTGACAGCCAAGACAGGAGGTTTCAGAGGGGTTACTGTGATCCAAAACCTGAATTATGTATGTCAGTCCTTAGGGTGTATCTTTTAAAATGGGAGTGACTAGGGCTGGAAACCTGGTGGGATGGTGGCTGTTCATTTCCAAATGCAAGTAGGATATTACATTTAAAACCCATGTTGGAAGAATGCTAAGGTTACAAAGTTAAGCTCTCTGAAGGCAAGAAATGCCACAATTAAGGTTGCTGAAACCTCTGAGTTACTTACTGGACGTTTTCAAATGTCTTTATCAGTAGAGGTGGGGATCCCTGTGCCCACAATCACATATGCCAGTTTACTTTTGATTCATGCTCTCTTTCATAGTGAACGAGGCAAGGATGCAGCTAGAAGGAGTGCCATAGGTATTTACCTACACTTCAGCCCAAGCTCTCACTTGAAGGTAGCTCTTCTGGGGGAGCGTAGCACAGTGATGGCTGCACAAAGGCCTTTCTGGTCAGTAAAATATGCTGGGAGTGTTGAGGGCCAGGAGGAGGGAGTATGGAAAGTAGAGGCTTTCTGCTCTTAGTCCTTGAACCCCCAGGCATGAAGGCAGAAGAGCCTGATGGGGCATTGCCATTTTGCACTGCCTTGGCAGCCCTAGAGTGGAGTGACATCAGAGCAGGCTGAATCTTCAGGGAAATTTTTTGGTGCTACCTCTAAGGCTCCATTGAATAGGGGGAGCCCCCTTTTTCCCCCTTTAGGGACAACAAAAGACAAAATTCTGATCTCACAATGACTTGCATGCCAAAACTTGTCAGTGTTTCAAAGCTTGAAGGCGTATTTCTCAGTGAAAGGCAGGTGGGGTTTGGAGAGGTTTTTTGATTTTATTTGCAACGTCAACATTTAGTCTTTAACGTTTGAGAAACAACCCTACTGTTTTTCTTAAACTTTACCAAACAATTCATTTTGAGGATATTTTGGCCCAAATTATTAAAGTTATAAGCACCTTAAATGGAGGGTCCTGCAACAGAAAGTGTTTGACAAGCTAAGCTGGAACTATTGCATTACTGTCAAACATACCTCGATTGTTCTATTGCAATGACAAAGTTAGCATATAGATGTTACAGGTCACATTCTGCTTTGAACTGTGTTTTTGCCCCTTTTCATGCTGACTCTATCCTTCGTTTATACTTTCACTCCGGTTAAGGAATTACTCTCCGACTGCTGGAATGCCAGTGATTGAAGACCCTAGTTAATTTACACGCTCTCCAGCATCCTAAGTCTATTTTTATTTCAGTATTCAGATCACAGGAAACCATTTATAGGATGTAGTAGCTTTCACACTGAGTTGCAGCCAACTATTTTCCAAAGGTTTCGAATGCTAGAAAGCAAGACTCACCAAATTCCTGTGCCCAATATTCTTCACCCCGTCAGTCAATATAGAGCAGAAAAATCACATCCCTAAACCAAATAACTTTCTAACTTCCTTATTTACTGATTCTTTTGAAAGTTTCCCATAAAGAGGTCCATGAGCATTTTTATAAATTAATTTCTGCCTTTAAATGTCTGCATAATTTAATTTGTTTGTTTTCATTATGATAGTGTTCGCCATGTGCGGGGCACTTCCAAAACTTACAGGAATATTGTCTGCCAAGGATTTGAGCAGGAGGAATCCAATGTATTGAAGAAAATAGACAAAGAGGTTGATGAACAAAACATAAAAGTGTGCTTTTACTTGAAAATACATATTTGCTAAAATTAGCTAAGATCTTGAGTTGTTTCCAAAGACCTGCATATACTTTGGGCAAGCATCTCTATGGTAGTTTAGTGGGAAAGCTAAGAAACACATTTTATACTTCAAAACAGAAAATGTAAAATGCAATTGTACTATTGCACTGAGTAATTTTCTTCTTGATTCAAAACAAACAAGCCCAGCCCAAAGCCTCCAAAAACCCTCATGTAAGATTTCCTTGCATGGACCACAGTAAAATCTTAATGGCTTACTTCCTATGGTTTCATAATGCAGGAGACAACTGAAATAAAACCTGACAAGAAATTATACCTCTGACTCACCATGAACACAGATTGTCTCTTGAAATATTAAAATTCAGCTGATCTGCTAAATAATAGTTATTATGAGGTGAACTTCTGTTTGTGCGGTTGGAGTTCTCTCAGATCAGCATTCATTATAAAGCTTTGAAATGGTATTTTCTAGGAAAAATGAAAACTTCTATGTTAATAATCATAAAACTCCCTTCTCTTACTCTATTATTTTGGGTTAGATTTTTTATTTCCCCTATTTGAAAAATCTTGAGCCCAACATAATGATTTTATTTCTCATTCTTGTCACATTGAGACCAAGAGGAGCAGATTATGTGAACTGCTATTGGTAATCAAAGTGGATAAGACTCTTTTTTCACAGATTTTTTTCTTAGGGCATTTAATCCTATACTGAGTGAGGGGAAACACTGGAGGAGGGTTTCTTTTAGTATTTTTGCACTCTCTAGATATCCTGAGGTCAGAATATTCCAGTTATAGTCTTTATGGTCATAAAAGACCCATGAACTTTGAACAGAAGACTCTTATGGGGGTTACTGCAGAAATATAAATGGCAGAAGCTAAAAGGGTTGATTGTCTTTGGTGGAAATATATATACTTTTTGGAACACTGGAGTGGAAGTAAAGACAAATGAACATCCTTATGGTGTAATCACCAGGTTGAAAAATCAGGTGACTTTAGTCCTCAAACTCCCTGTTAGCACAGTGAGTTTTTATGTTCTTTATATCTTCGTTGGTGGATGAGTCGATGTTTAAATGCTCATTTATCATTTACTATATAAAAGAAAAGCTATTACCTGAAACTCATTTTTACAGTTGCAGGCAAACCGAAATAATCATTTTCAAGGACCTAAAGCTGTTTCTTGAAGAATGTCATCATTTTCTTCTTATTTTACTTACCACTTACACTAGTATATGAGGTACCTTCAAGAGCTGTACCTTACAAAACTTGGCTGCAGATATTGCCAGCCACCGTACCTGTACAAACTGGGATAAAGAAACTCAGTTTCAGCAAACTACATTCATCTTGCAGACAGGATGAAAGAACCACTTTAAAGGCACAGCTCACACTGAATGCCTGTGCTGCTTGCTTGGTGCTATCCTGTAATGTGCCTTGCCCTGAAGGCTGAGCAGCCCGGTTGGCCCATGGAAAGTATTTCAGGAGTTTGGGGTAAAGTCCCTCTGCCGTAGAATCACACTTGCTTGTGCCTGTCGTGAGGGGAGTTGCTGTGAGATTGCTATTCTCTGCTTTTCTTTTCATTCTAAGAATCTCTCTGAGTAAATGAACTGTCTGTCTGAAGTGGTAGAGGAGTAGTCTTCATTTTGCTTCATAATTTGATGCAAATAATAATTTGGTAGATCGTGTTTAATACTAATTTGTGCATGTCATCATCTCCGTTCTCATAGTCTACATGTTGGTAGCTTATGTGCATATCTGCCTGCAGAAGTTCCTCCCCACTGATGTTTCTTAGGACTCGTGTTCTGAGACGCACCAGTACTAAGAGTTTTGTTTTACCACAGGGGAAAAGCACAACTTTGCGCATCCAATTGCACTGGGATATTCTGCCAGAGCCCTTACGTTGCACTGAGGCCATACCTTTTCATATACTTGGCCTACGTAGGCAAAAAAGCAGCGTAGATGATACCATAGATTTACCTTTTTTAGTTTAACCTCACATGTCTTCATTTAATTTTCATTCCCTCGGTACCACCGTACTTTGCCACCCCTTTGCGCCTCATTCTTTATCTCACTAAATGGCCAAAGCAGGCAAGTGAGGTGATTAGCTGAGGCAACCAAATGATGAGACCAACAGCAGTGTCTCTACAGGAAATTATACCACGCGTATAGTTGTGGATCACAAGGGGTTTTGCTGTTCGCTTGTAGTGACAGGCATGGTGCCTCTGACATAAACTCACGTTATGCTGCCTTTGCATATTTTCCGTCCCCTTCTTGCTTGTTGGTGAATAGACGTAGTCCGTCTCTTTTATTTGCTGGCAGAAAGGTGAGGTCCAGGGCGCAGAAGGCCTGTTCTCCCTTAATCCCACTTTAAATCCAGGGTGGAAACCAAACTATTACAGGTGTTAATTTACAACAGTGTATAATTGTTAAAATTATCTTGTTCGGATGACATGTTACATGTGATCTTTTAAACTTGCCCATATCTGCTGCACACCTTGAAATTTGTGAGCACCAGAAGTCTGTAATTTACTTAAGTGCTTGTACCTTCATTGTATAAAAATCCATAGGTATTTTTTAAAGTCAAACCTACTTTTTATAGCGTGATATTTCGAAGCTAGTATGGTAAGAATTGAACTATTTGATCTGTAATGTAATAGAAAGGCATGATCTCTTTTCTTGGGGAAAACTGGAGGTTTTCTATGAATTCTAGTAGGAATGCATTTGATTGTTAGCTCATGGAGTCAGTGTTGAGACAAAACGCATATTAGAAAAAAGATAATTGTCTGATACTGAGGGACATCCATTTATTTATTTTCACTTTTCCAGCTGTTTTCATCTTTTTCTTGTTTGTTTTTGTTTTGTGTTAGTCCCCCAAGCCACTGAGGAGTCATCAATATTAGCACTACAAGGTAATATTGTATTACTTGGGTTACTTTGATCAGTTTACCTATAGCTATTTTGAATCTCTAATAGCTGTAACAGAAAGTCTGAACAGTTTAACATGATAAAAGATGCGGTGTTGATGATAAGTGTTCATTACATACTAATTAAAAGATGTACTAGCCGTGATGGAATGTCACCCAGAAACCCCCATTTTCTATCTCTATCTATTTAAAAATTGTATTTTAGGAACATACTTATGTTTACATTGTTGAGCAGGTGAAAGATTTTAGTGGTAATGCATTCCTAACCTGTTGTGTCATTTTAACAAATTGCTCTCTCAATCATGTGATCATACTTAAGTCTTATGGTTTATTAGCTGATTCGAGGAAAAAAAAAATTAGATTTTATATTCTCACATGGCAATTTGTCCTTGTATTATTTAGCACTACCTATGGTAAAGGAATCAAAGTCAGCGAACAGCTGCAGGCTCTCAGACTTTTAGAGCAGGCATGTTTGCTCAGTCCATGATTATTCCCCAAAGGCATTGATTTTTACTTTCTCATTCTCTCTTTTTTTGTCTTTTCTGCCTCCCCTCCTCCTTCTTCTGATTCTGGGGTGATGCTGACAGATCAGGAAAGGCAACACTGAACTTAAAAGTAACGTGAGATGGTTAGTACCACTCAAGAGGAATTCAGAACTTGGCCAGATTGGTTCTATATACCTCTGCCCTTGGAAGGAATTATAAGGTAGACTAATTTTGTCTTGGAAAGCTTTTTCTGCCTGACTTTTCTAGTTGATTTCAATGTTAGGAGTGCCTATTTCCACCTACTTCTCAGAAAACAAATTCTGCATTTGCATGGGTCATCTGCTGCTTGCACAGAAAAAGGTTTCAATACTGTGTGTTGAAACTGTGTCATTGTTTGAGTTCACAATTAACCTCTGCCAGAGCTCTTTGTATGTAGGCACTTTGTTTTTAGCATCAGAGAATTATGTTGCTCAGAGACAAGGGGACACTATCATAAACTCTTTTTGAAGGGGGGAGGTGGGGGAGAAGAAAACTTGTTTCCGCCTTGAGAAGAAATCAGAATTGTTACATGTAGAGGAAGTTCTTTAAGTAGGTGTATGAACTGCCTGGTAACATCTTAGAATCCATATATCTACACGCAAACAGCAGTCAAAGGTATTTCTACTACTTCTATTCTGTAAAGGTCACACAGTATAAATACCTTTCTCACTACTGAAGAAAACAATTGACTAGTATGAATACTGGCTTTTATATGCACGCTTTCATATGGGCCCACTGGATAATAATTAAATTAAAGTTTCTGGCTCTTCCTAAGGTTGAGCTTGTGAATATCTAAAGATCTGATTGATCAGAGAAGTTCAGGTTAACTGTAAAATTGATCAAAAAGGAAGCAAAGAATAATGGCTCAGCCGAGCACTACTGCTAAGTGATAGACCAACTGCTAGAGAATGTGACTGGAATGATGCTGTAAAAGCCTGTTTTCATTTCAATGTATTTAGCATGGGACTGTCATTTAATTGTGTTGTAATTGTTTCCATTTGACAAAGAGAGTTGAAGACTGACACGTCACGTGCATTTGTATCTGTTGCATTTCTCTTCGTGTAGCAAGAGAAGGATATAAGATGTGATCAAAAAGCAATTGAGTCTTTGTTACTAATTGGGCACATTGCTCGCTAGTTTTGTTTTGTAGAGAGTACTGGGCTTTCAAGTTAAGTGCCTGATTATGTGACTTTTCATGGTGGTGAGCAGTCTCACTCAAGGAACCTTTCCTCCATGGGCCATTTCTGTCAGGTACTGAGCACAAGCAACTTCCCTCAAAATAAAAATCAGCTGTTGGAGTAAACACAAAGATTTATTTGATGGGACAAGGATTTTAACCTTCTGATACTCTAACCCCTGCCTTGTGACTGTGGCTGGGAATAAACAGCCACATCAGCCCCCTAGTTAATCATGGGATTCACCCTTCTTAAACATATAAGCAAGGAATGATGGCTTCAACCTGTAATTTTGAGACTACCCATCTGTCACAGGAGAAAGCGGGCAGTCATGTCTTATGTTAATTCCAGATGCAGGTTCTGTGGCTTTCATGATGTTATGGTAAAGAAAGAGGTTTGACTGACTCAGTATCCCATGTCCTAAACTGAGCCCTATGCTTTGCACTGATTAATCGATGTTGCTATTAGTTTACTTATGTTCAGGGTGGGGAAGAGGGCGGGAGACAAAATTTAGGTTTCATCCTTTAAGGCTGACCTCCAGCAAAGCACTTAAGCAAACGAGCAACTACATATGGTTAATATTAAGCACATCATCAAATCTTTTGCTGGATCATTGCAAAAATCAAGCTTTCCTTGAATGAAAACTAAAAGAAAAGATGATATGCTAGGGTGAATGAGGTTTTTTTTTCCATATTTGGTATCATTTTTACAGACACCAAAGGTTTGTTAACTGTAAATTACTCAAAAAGCATTGTTCAAAGCCTTCATTTCAAGGACAGAATTATTTATGCATAAGAACAGGGCACCCGAGGAGTCAGTGGTGGTTAAAGGGATTAGTTTCATGGACATTTGTTTTGATACTGTGTTTGCAGTATGGATGCTAGAGATTTGATTATTTTTATGTATAGTTGTGTATATACCTGAGACAGATAACAGGGCATTTGAGTTTTTAGGTGGAGGTTTATTGTTTTGAATGGTATTTCTGAATTCTAGCAATCTTTTCTTATTTTTCCTAGCACAAAAGACTTGCATCAGGTCTTAAGAAGTTCATAAGTTTTCAGAGACATAGAAAGGGTTGAACAAAGGGTGAATGTTACCTATCTAGAAAGTCAGAAAAAAAAGCCCAGGTAGAATAATATTAACAAATATTTTTATGCTATTTATTGTCTAGGTGCAGTAAACAGTACCTATCGTTTGACCATATACTAGAGAAGGAACCTCAAATTCTTTGAGATTATTTTTTTTGTGTGTGTCACTTCTCTTTCAACTTTATTTTCTGCATTTTCTTGATTCCTTTATTCTGTGACAACTGTGCGTTGTGGAGTCACACAGCACCACCATCACCCTCCCATCTGTGGGGGGTTCTGAAATATGTGGATCTATTTTGATGTAAGAAAACTTTAGGAAAATGATTCTTCTGATACTAGATTTCTACAACAGTGTGATTCACTGCACTACAAGAATCCATGAGCACAGTTTACGGAACTGCTCTACCTAACCGAAGGACTATTCATACTGTTTCTGTCAAACTGCTTCTAAACGGTGTACGCTGATTTGTCTTGAGGTAACCCCAGGACTACAAAACTTGACTGTACGTGTAGCATTTTCTCTATGGGCTACCCAGGCTCTGCCTAATTCTCTGGAATAGTGAAGAGCACACACCAACTGTCTTCGAAAAATTTCAGAAGGAATTTTTTTTTTTTCTTGGGTAATGAGGCTTCTAACCCCAGGGATAACACCAGATATCGGATTAAGTTTCTTTATGTCACTGTGGTCCTAGTCTCATCAATAGATTTTCATAATTCCATTGGACTTTTGTGTTCATATGCTGGGACAAAAAGTGCTAAGCTTCACTTTGTTCATGCAAATAAACACCCTTTCTTTGTGATTTTTGTGTAAATTGCGAATTAGCTGGACTGCTCAGAGTAGGTCCAAGATTTTGTTCAAAATAAGACTTGAATATTTAGAAAATCCTTATTTGCTGTATCAAGCTCTTAAGTAAATCTTAACATGAAAATTTTCTATTGGTGGTTATATAAAATCCTCACGATATGCTGAAAACTAATTCAGAAACCACTGTACTGACTATTGAATCAAATCATATCACACCCTGAAGGACAACACCATCGTGTTGTGTTGAAGATTCCCTCCCTTTTTTCTGTGGGTTATCAGGCTGAGTTCTAACCTTTATTTTCTCAGACTAATGGGAATAACTCTATTTGTATATGCTGTCTTTACTGGCTTTACATATGTATGAAACTAACTTCAGGATCCATCCCCTCTTCTCACTGCATGCTAACAGAAAAATAAACTGCTGTAACATGCATTTCTTCCGATGACTACAGAAGAAACATTGAGATAGTGAAGCATTTGTCAGAACTGGTCCTTTGTGTTGCCTCACAGAACCATGTTGTCTTAAAAGGAAATTTATACAGTGCAGGGCTGCTGTATAATACCTGGTATATATGCTCTGCGCAATGCCAAAATGTGAGGTGCTATGCTTTTTAGTTTTAAAAATGTCAAAAATGGAAATTCAGGCTATTTGACACAGCAATAATTTGCTGAGAGATGTCTGAATACGTAGCCCTTTCTGTAATTTTGCACAACAGTCTGGGCTGTAATATTGCAATAATTACCCAGTGAAGTCATAATTGAAGGGTAAAAATTGAATTTAGGGTCTACATAATTTAAACAGGACCAGATTTTACCAAGTATGACACATTTATGGTGTCTGCTATGTGCCTTATAAAACATACTAAATTTTAAGCCGATAACTCAAATGGTTCCTGAGGTATAAACTTGTGAAAAGTCACAATTTTGCATTGTGCTGAAAAGCCACCTTACAATACAGTGACTACCATAGCTCTTTAATATCCAGCAGAGTTCTCCTGCTGTGCTTTGTCAGTCGGTAGCAACATCCAAGTCTTCTTGTAAAAGTAATTCACACTTTTTTCACAACACTGTTGCTTTAATTACCACTGAACTCTGCTGTTGCTCAGACAGGCCTAGCAGGACCAAGAGAGGGTCAGCGCTGCAGTCACTGCAAAAGAAGCAAATGGCTTTTTTTCTTACTTTATTATTAACAAACCATCTTTGATTGAAATGCTCCTAGCTTCTGAGACCCAGTCTTGTCTCTGTGCTCTCTTGGGGTATTCATTATCAAAGTACACCATGGATGTCGATCTGGAAAAACATCAGAAATAAGACCTAAAATCCTAATCAGAAAACTTCAAGTAAAGACTTACATATCTTTTACATGCAAACAGCTGATCAGATTTACCATATATGCACACTGAATTTCTGATAGAAACAGGCTAACTCATCCACGTACAGTACATTTTCTATGTGTAACAAATGGATAACAATCATTTTTTGCAATTCTTCCTTTTTTTCTTCATGTTTGTTTATTTATCTCGTTAGAGCCAAATACATTCACAGGAAGAACTGAATTGTGCTGAAAGAAAAAAAGATTATGTTTAAAATTATAAAATACTGCTTCTGTTGCCTTGTCTTATGAAATGTTCTATATATGAATATATATATAAAAAACACTCTAAAGAATGGTAAAATAAGCTTTTAAGAGCACAGACTTCACTTTCAAACTTAGATTTGAGTGTGTTTGTCTCACTGCTTACCTTAGAAGGTCAGGTTTAAAAATGGTCCTGTCCCTTATGCCCGTCTATGGGAATCTGCTCCCTGGGAGAGAAATGCAGTGCTCTCAGCATGGCAGTATTCTTCATAAACTGTGACATTACAACATTTTTAGAGCAGGATGTGAGTGCGACTTCTGTGTTCAAGGGAAATTGCAAAGGAGATTTTAGAGTTGAAACTGAGTTAGTCAAATTTAAATCCAGTACAGCCTGCCAGCCTTAACACTTATTAAAATATACCCTATGATCTATGAATATGATTACAGATCAGACCTCTGTTTCATATCTGACCTAAAATATGATACTGCAAACTTATACCGCATCACTTATCACCACAGTAATGCACCAATTCCTTTCTGGTTTGAAAAAAGTGGTAGCTGTTGCATTATCTAATTAATTAGCAGTACCATCTATTGAAATACATTGGGGTTTCCTTGAATTTTTCACAACCCAAGAATTGAATATTCTTAATTTCTGTATGTAATAAGATTAAAGCTGACTGCGTAAGTGATCACCTGTGAAATGTTCAATAATACCACGCCCTAATCAGGACTATGATATTTTTAGGACAATTATCAGAACATTTTTTACTTGTTTGTCCACCCTGTAACTCTTTGACTTCAACTACAGGATTGACGGAAAATGTCTATAGAAATAATTTTGAAAGGTACTCTAAATATTTTCTCATTCCATAGTGTTTGGAATCGGGAGCAATAGAAAGTAGAGGTCTGAAAAATACAAGTAGGGGAAAAGAAATGTGGTTTCAACATGGTAGTAGCAAGGAGGAGAAAGACTCGGAGCAGCAAAGTAACACCAGGTGTTATGAGGATCTTTATGAAAACACCATGCTGGTTGGGCTGTCATGTATGAGAGGCTTCTGGTTGTTATGTACAATCACTTGATAGTAAATGTTGGGAAAGTGATCTCTCAGTTTATACATGGGGTGAGTAGAATTGTCCTTTTCTTAAAAATCACACGCGCTTCAGGGGTTGGCGTCAGAGAACCTGTTTGATCACAGCTCAACACACGTAGCTGGCACGGAGTGAGCACTGTGGCTCCCAGCAAGCCGCTGTGTTATGCGTAAGGGCATGTGCCCCTTTACCTCTCACTATGAGCCGTGTGCCTGTGTCCCCAGTCACTCCAGCTTGCTCTCTGATGTACCCTGTTCTAACTATTTGGATGCTAGTTACATCCCAGGTATACCAGATAGATCATCCTGCATGAGCGTTAGGGCACAAGCGTCTCCTTTGGCAAGGACAATTCCCAGTGTGATGTTTCAGAGTGGTCCTTTCCTGCAGACCTTTAAACAGGTATTCTGCCTGGCCAATCAGGCAGATAAAGAAACCTATGATGGGCAAGATTTACTTTCCTTCGCAGCTGTTTAGCCAGCGGTAGGTTCTTTAAAGTCCTCGTTCAGTATTGGAAGATGCAGGTTGGGAGGGCTTTGACTTCTTCCTAATGAAAACTGCGCAATATGACACGGTAAATAAAGTGACTGAAATGATGAGTATTTGACACACACACTTGCCACATACCACAACATCTATGGTTGTGTGTGTGTCAAGGATAAAGATGAAAGGAGGGAGTAGTTTTCTTTCTTCATAACCTGCTCCTGGGACATTCAGTCAGAAGTACCATTCTCACTTCTCTATCTTTTCTGCAACTGAGTAGCAGATTGTTTGCTCTGCGAAAACACAGTTGCAGGAGGTATCAATTCCTACAAACTTTTTATTTTGCATTGACTAAATAAAAGTCCTGTCTCTTGGTGATTTATGCAGTACTAAAACCAGCACTGGTCATACGCAACGTGGGGTTCTTTTCAAGAAGTAACATTCCTGCCCCGGCATGGATAAATGGTTACTAGAACCTGAATATTGCAATGCTGATACCTGCTATTCTCTGGCCCGAAAGTATCTTTAAATTCACAGACAAGAGATGCAGCTAAAGCTGTAGATGCTTCTACATCCTTTCCTGTTTTTTATCCCCCAGATCCTTAGATGCTGCGTATCTTTCCTCCACCCAAATGTTTGGATGCTATGTATGCTGAAAAAAGTCCTTGCAGATACCAGTAGTTCCAGTGGGAAGTTATTGAGATGGGGAGGAGGGAGGCAGGAACAGAAGATTAAGATCCAATATCTGAAAAATTAGAAAAGAATGAAAAAGAAGAGTATGTGATCTTTCACCATTTAAAGTCCAGCAGTTATTTGGTATGCCCTGGAATCCTGCAGTTGAGTCCCACAAAAGTGAGGCCTTTGCCAACATCAGAATATTGACAACAACAAAAATAATTTAAAATTATGTAGGTGAAATAGAAAACCAAATGACTGCAGACTGAGAAAGGTCAGTAAGCCCAGTTTGGGGGATCACTAACACAGGTGCTGCATGTACTCCAAAGCAGCCAAATGGAGAGGGGCAGCAGTTTTTGCTGTGGTGCAGTACAAGCAACAGACTACAATAAGGATGTGTAGATGCTGCAGTTGCAAGACACCTGTTTTCCTCCAAATTTGAATATCAGAGTACCCCTAAGAGCTTCTGGGGTTCCTTCATGTTCTGTGTCTAGGGAAGTACCTAGTGTGCTACTGAAAAGCTCATACCTGCTATTCCTCTAGAACGAACTAACCTGCATCTGTTTGAAAAGCAGCAGCTAGAAGAAGGCAGGGTGGCGTTCTGTGGATGGTACGTTGGCCTGTTATGTTCTCTTACATTCCAGGACTTATATTACAATCCAACATTTCTAGTTGCGCTGGGGAAAAAAAAATAAAAATGTTTTAATTGACAGAATTTAGAGTTGAGAAGAATTTAGACCAACTATAATGTATTGGTCAGAGGCATCACTCAGTCTGTGCCAGGTGGTTTGATGAGCATAGAACAAATCTGAGTTTACAGGCTCTTTTTCTGTGAGATTAATCAAACCTGAAGCAGCATGAAACTACTGAATCTGAGAAAATAGATGAGATTGTAAAAACTGATATCGCTAGTTTTTATGGTAAAAATTAACGTGAAGTAGATGTATATAGAAATAGTATATACTTATTTCTTAAAGACTAAATGCATCCCATTGGAATTAAAGACAAATATTTGTTGGCAAACTTTATTTTAAACTAATGTTCTGAAAGCAAGGTGGAAAAATGAGAGGAGCTAAAAGAAGAGAATAACAACATCTCTCTGAAGATGGTAACATTTTTAGCACCCTGCTGAGAATGAGAACTAGAAGTCCAGGGTTTAGCAACCTGTTGTAGAACAAGCAGTGAATACAATTGTATCCCTAAAAGATCTCTGTAGGCTTCATCCTGACCGTCTGACCTTATTGTGCAACAGCTCTACTTGCCAGCCATACCAAACAAACAGAGAAATACCTTACCTTTCTTGAGATTTATGATAATATTACAGCTTGTGAATAAGATTCCCAGTATGTGGACATGACAAATATGAAAAACTATAATTTAGGACATAGAGTATTCTCTTTATGCTTTTATGTGGAATTTCACTTTAATGCGATGTAAATGACAGTGAGAAATACATTCACAGAATGTTAAAGCCTTCCCATTAAAAATTCTGTATGCATTTTATATTCTAATTCATGTACAGTCAAAAACCCTGATAAAATCATAGTACTGATTTGACTGCTGCACTTATCGTATTAATGAGGATACTTTATGCCTTTTGAAAATTGGGATATAGTCCATTATGTGATTGTGAATGATGTGATTGTATCACATCAATTTGTTATTCAATCCCACCCCTCCCTTCAGTCAACTTTGTATATAGGAAAAGCCATTGGTGAGCATGCATGGAGGCAGGAAAAGCTACATTTAAAATTGGTCTTTTCTTCTTTTATCTTTTCACTTCTTAAACAGATTATATGTAACTTTTTCAAATCCTGAAATTTACTCAAGCTCCAGAGGGGAATTCATAGGGGTATCCAAAATCTAGTCTAGAGGAGCACCAGCTAAGGCTGACTGAAGGTGAGACTCAGCTAGGTCAACTCTCCAGCTTTCTGGAAGTGTATGAGGTGGGATTCACCTCCCTCAATATTGGACATATGCCATATTCTAGACTAATCCTCTTGGCACTCTGTAGTCTATGAAGAGAGATAGTCACCTCTACAGGACGATTCACTTTGTTCTATGCCTGCCCCCCTCCACAGACTGTATGGGGAGCTGGGTTTCTGATTTGTACCTTTTTTGGTAAGAAAAATCTGACTTGCTATGACTGGCTCTTGAAAATCCTTTCTAACCCCTCTCCAAAATGGCAAGATGTTAGGGACTGAAAACCAGCATTTCTGTTGTTGACAACGTTTCTTCATTGGAACCTGCATGGATAGTTTTAAATATTTTAATGTTTTCTCTTTGCTAGTCATTGTGCTTTACCTCTAGGAACACCCTTGTCCTTGTGGCTTTCTCTCTGGTTGTTTCTGGTTTTAAGTCTGTGGCAAACGTTCTACCTCAATGGAAATAAAATCCTGTATTTCCCGGCTGGGGCTACGGTGAATGTTTCCAGACTGAGCACAATTCACTGTCTCGTGTGATGAAGAGGTAGAAATTCTCCAAAACACGATAGCTGAGGTATAGGAGTCCTGCCTCAAAGACATCTTGAAAGCAGCATTGTAAGCAGAAAATTAAACCTGCATTCTGGTGCCTTTCCCTTGGATTCTATCCATTAAATATTTAATTCTGTCTGTAATGAATGGTCTCTGTCATAAACTTGTCACTGAACGTTACACTTTTGTGATGCTGCCATCTCTACTCGGTGTTCTGTTGCTGCCTGTAGTTTTCTGGGGTTTTTTTGAGTATTATCTTCAGTTTTACTGCCCAGTCCATTTTTATGTTTCATCTCTTCATAAAAATTTCTTACGACTGATTTAAGCTTCTCTGAGGTGGTGCTGCCGCATGCTACAATGCATGTTCCAGTGGAGTGCTTGTGAGAGCTTTGAAACAAAAATTACCAAGTTCCCACTATGCAATCTTGTACTTCTAATATTTGGGCTTGTTAATGCAGGAACGTGATTTGGAGGGTTTATCAAAAAGTGTATGTTCTCTTGAATTTGACTGCCAGCGTTAAAGCAGTTTGTTTGTAATGGCTTTCTTGATTTCCTACTATAGTGCAAAGCAATATTATAGATTCTGCACATGTATGCATATGCACATGCACACACGTGCAGGCGGTATGAAATAGCGGAGCATAAACATATTTTATTTAAAGTGGCCTTTTTGGGGGTAGAGGGAAGATATATTTAAAGGTCAAAGGGAAACATTAATAGTGTTAAATTTTACCCTATTTAAATTCAAACCCGATAAGAACTTTATAAAATCTTTTGGACAAAGCCTGCAACATTCTAATCTCTGCAAATCCACTCTGTACTGTTCACTGCTCTTCTTATTAATCAGTTCTACAGAGCTGTACTCTTCTCAATACTGTTACACACACTGCATTTTTATGCTTCAGCTTGGCCTTTTCTATATTTTTGCTTCGTCTTACATTCAATTACCCACAGCCCAGTTTTCAGAATAGGGTACTATCGGTGGCTGTGTTTAAGCAACAGCCTGTTATATCATCTTGCTTCATGTATTTTACTCTGATCTTTTTTAGGATGAAGCTCATTTGAGAAATTTTTCCTCTGCCTTTGGGGAGGAATTATTTGCCTTCTTCCACAAGGTCTGAAATTTGCCTTCTCAATGCCTTTGTTATTAAAAGAACAAGCAAACACCCAACTTATTAACATCTTGGATTCCTGTTATCTTGCTAAACTGCTTTATTGTTGCGGTTTCAGAAATACCGAGATATTCTTCTAATTATTGTTGCTCTATTTTATGGCTTTCATAATAGTATTTAGTGTTCCAAACTCAATGTCTACTTTCTTCAGAAGCCTTTTGTATTTTTTGTGATATATGCTTTCGTATTTGAGAAGTCCATCTCTCTTCCATATATTATGTGAGCTTATGACAAGCATTCGTGAACCTGGAACCCCTTTGCTTAGTGAGAGTTCTCTTTGAAAAAGATCCGCAGCACAGAGCTTGTGACATTTGATGAAAGTCTTGGTCACTCTTTAGGGATGACGCTTGGGATTGAGTTTTAGACTTGCTCAGAACTGCCATGCTTTTTATGCCATTTTCACCATTGGATTTGAATTAATTTTTCTGGCCAAGATAGAAGGGACTTTTTAAATATATATATATATATTTTTTTTTTTTAACATGAGCCTTCATAAGCAAGGGAATGTTGTTAGAACCAGAATATATTTATAGCCTTTTATATATATTCATAAATATATATACACTAAAATGCATGTATATGTACACACACTATTTACATTTGTCTATACGTCGTAAAAACACACAATCGTCTACTACATAATTTTGTTGCAATGATAAGAGTTATTGTTCACCAAGGCTTTTTTATCCACAAATTCGATCTATAGCAAAATTCCTTCAGAAAATTGATGGCACTACTTCAGCAATTGGTTTGGTTAGCTTCTGTATTTAGGGTAAGGTTGTAACCTTTGTATTATCTTCAGTGTGGTTTCTGTAATGTAGGTATGCTGAATTATATAGAGACATGCAGATTTCAGAATTAAGAACGGCAATAGGTACCAAAAAAGAAAGCAAAAATCCCAGCCACAATACTTTAGAAACCTTGTGCTGAAAATATAGGAGGATTTTGCAGTTATGACAGCCAAACGAATCCTTAGCTTTTAATAGTATAAAATATAGTAAAAGCTGAAAGTTCATGCAAGTCCTTCAAAATAATTGTCTTTAATTAATATTATTATTGATCATGTAGTAGAAGACACAGCCTGAGTGATACAAGAATTTCAAGGGAATGCTTTACAGCTTAATTATGTTTCCCTGGGAGATTTAACATAATTCAATTTATTTTCCCTTGTGTTTCATCAATCATTATAAGAATAGAAAGGATATCTGAGCTTCGTGTCTAAGTGAATTCCTGTAGATTCAAGAACTTCTGACAATATACAGATTAGAGAGCAATGGAGCACACCTTCTGTGAAGGAATGAATCTTCAAAGCCTCTAAGGTGATGATAACACTGTTCTCTATTGTTGGTAAATTTTCTGAGGACAAACTGTTGAGGCATATGGCCTCTGTAAACCCAGTTCTGCTACAAGAAACACACTGAAATTGGGCCAGTTAATTCTGAAAAGACTTTATTGTGCATGAAAGGTTCACAGGCATGTTCTTTTTGTCTTGAAAGAGTACTGATGAATTTAGCTCATTTTCTGTACGATAGCCTCTTATTGCCATAATCCATGTCATAGAGTAAGTTAAAGGTGGTGCTGAAACTTGCCGTTGCTCGGTACCCGGCAGGCTCTTCATATCCATTTTGGAAACTGCCAAGTTATTCAGGATATTCATCACCTTTTACGGCAGGCTTCCAAAGCACCTGTTGAAATGAAATAGAGATTATTTTTAGGGCAAAATGATAATCACCTGAGATTTTCTTTATATGTAGCGTACTGATATTCATAGACATGTTTTATGCAAGGGAGTCCTGCATTAAGAAAGTACATGTACTTTGCTAGTACTGTTTTGGTACAAATCATTGTAACTGGTTCTCTCTTACCTATCTCAGTATGCTCTTAGCGGCCGATGAGCTTTCTGTGCGCATGGGGGCTGAGGGGAGACTGGAGGGGTGCAAGCTGTGCCAAACCCAGCCGAGGATGCTCAGGGCTGTGGGACCACGGCACTGGCACAAGGCAGTGCGGAAGTGTCATTTATCTCCTTCGTGCCCTACTGTTCAGTCTGGTTAGCGATGGCAGGAGAAATTGGAGATCGTCTATTGCTAGGGGGTTGGATGAAGGAGCTTTTTAAAATATATCAGATAAGTCCAGATCTGAATCAGTGACTTTTAAAATGAAAGGTCTGCTCTGTTACTGTTAATGGGCAGGCTTTCATAATTCTTTGCTATTAGAGTACTAACTCTCTCTTTTCAAAGCCTTCCTGAACCTCTCATTGTCTAGCATTTGTATCCCTCACTTTAATGAGTGCTAAATAAGAATTATATAAGTATTTCAATAATTCTCACTGGACAGTTAATTAAGCAGCACTGACTCTAAGGAGCAGTCAGCTATTACCTCCTTTTACAGACAAGTGCTTCCACAGACACAAAGGGAAGAGGTCAATTTAAAAAAAAATAAATGTGTGGATTAGTAATCTCTCTCCGTAATAAATGACCTAGCTAACAAGCTGAAACAGTGAAATAAAAACTCACCTTTTTTTCTTGTTCCCTCATTTTTCCGATACAGTCTCTTGTGTTCCTTCAACCTTCTTTTGTACAGGAAATGAATTCCCTTTAACTTTTGGGGGCCTGAATATTTTGAACTAAAGCTCTCCAAATTTGCTTCCCTCAGAAAACCTGGGGCCTGCCCAATTCTTCATTTCACATTCTTTTTTAACAGCTTCTGTTTTTTCTCATATTTGATAGATCCTACCACAAACTTCAACTAGAGTGAGTGCAGAGGACCATAATACCAGTCTTACACACAGGGTATTTTATTAAGTCCAGCAGTTAAAAATGTACAAAGTTCCTTGTAATAATCCATTCATTCTGTTCTCGCCTGATTCTTGGAGTAAGCCTGCACAATTATTCAAATCCCAGCTTTTAGCTACAGCATACACCTCGCCATGGGGCTATGCCTCTGTAATCTTGCTTTGGTCTTGCATGTCAAATGGAATTAACTCCCATAAGAAATGTATGCGAAGACAACCCAAAGTGTCTAATCCTACTGCTGTCTTAAATTTCTGAAACTCAGACCTGTCATCTTTTTCTATAGCTTTGTTGAAGTTCTCACTTATGCTTCAGTCCATCCAAAGATGAAGTTTAGGGAAATTTGCATTTTTATATATTTTTCAGTTGTGCACTCTTGTGGCCTTTTCATGTGTTCCCTTTGTAGAATTATTTTTTTTTTTCAAACTCAAGTCCTATTTTATACTCAGTGGAACGCCGGATGGAGGTGGATTCAGTTGCTTTTAGCTGGCAGTATACAAGTTTAAACATACAGAGCATTACGCTACTTGACGACGCTCATGCCACATGGGTGTGTGGAAATAATGATATCATTATGACTATACCTTAGCAGCTCAGCCTAGCTAATCACAAAACCTAATTCTGACTCGATTAAATCTCAAATAGCATTGCTTTCTTCATGAATAAAGCGCCTGCTGAAATTAGCTTTGCTTAGTGTAACTACACTGTTTGTGTGTTGTACTAGAAGTAGATTAGCTTTCAAAGCAGCCTTTCCGATGTGTCTGTCTTCTGCTGTTCTCTAGGGGGCATGCTTTCAAATTTCAACAAAAAAATGCCTACATTATAAATAATGAAAGGGAGGAAAAAGCAAAGCATTATCAGAGAGAAACTTAATTTTCCACTTATTCAATCAAATATCAACCAGATCTGATTAGGGGTGGCCAATTTCAGATGAACCAGGCAAAATACATTTACATAGGGGGTCCAGTTTCAACATAATTTCAGTAAAAAGCAATTACAAAATTATAGTCAGATAGAAAGCTGGTTCTTCTAGGTGTCTTGGCTAAGTGAGGTTGGAAGGGTAAAACTGTAACTTATTGTAGTGGATATTTAATAAGTGGTAAGCCACAGCACTCTCCACTTGAAAGTTAATTAAGGCCGTAGAATGACCATACTTGTACAGCAAATATGTTAATGGATTAGCCATGGTAACTGTCACAACAAAGCCCAGCAAAAAATAATGGCTTTATGCATCGTTTTGGCTGATCATTACATCTTTTAAAAATGCTGTTGTATTTTGTTTTGCTCTGTTTTGTTTTCACAATTTTGGGAAATAGTGTAGTAGCATTTAGTTTAGGAACTGCATAACGTCGTTATTAGGAACTGAGACTGGAATACCGCGGTGCAGAACAAGGTTAAAATATTTGCTTATGTACTGGCACTAAATAAATGCCAGTAAATACTGCATGTCAGCGAGACTTTATTTAGTATTTTTAGGCAGACTGTGGTTTTTAGAGAGTATGATTCAGCTCAAAAAGCTTGAGCTGTTACTTTACATATAGTATTTCATTTATGAATGTAATTGCTGCATTATTTTTGTTGCTGTTGAATAAGTGAACTCAGTGGCAAACAGGCTATCAATTGACTGGATTAAATCTTAAATTTTCATCCAAGAAGTCTCCTCAGAGTATGGTCAATTCTGGCCTTCAGGGTTGATTTTGCATGCTCACTTCCCGTGAATTTTGAACTTCTTTAGCAGTCCTTGTGAGGATGGGGCAGGGGAGCATTTGGGGTTTGGATTTTTTTTTTCTCCCTGGCGGTGTAGCCCTTATTTCAAGAAGCTTGAAAGGCTTCACGTGGAAATTTATTAAAATATTTTCTATGAGGCATTCGCTAAAAATACTTCATACATACCTCTCTCTTGTCATTAAACTGATCAGGACAATCCTCAGAATTTGTAAATTGATATACATCTACTGAAGTCAGATAGTGAGGCTTTTGCTTCCTTGTATCTACTAGTGTAAAAATTTAGGATGAAATTTAGGATGGCTACTGCTGTAGCAACATCATGCAGTCAGTAAAGGAAATTTTGAACGGTATTTTTCAGTGTCTCTCTCTCGTTATTATTCTTAATGTATTCCTTGATTGCTTACACCATTACGGAGAGAAATCTGTTGAATTTTGCAGCACATTCTATTACTGTAAGGAATTTATACATATTTACACATAGAAATTAATTCTGTGCTGAAACTTAGCATACATTTCTCTTGATACCGCTTTCACTATTAATCAGCTGCTGCTTTGCTCATGCTTCCAAGGAAGTATAAACACCTTGCCTCTTTCCAACTAAGGACCTCCTTTTCCTCAGGATAGATTCATGTACTTGTCCCTGGCTCTGGTCAGGAAAAGAATGTGGAAATTTTTCAGTAGAACTGGTTGAATGTTTTTTATGCTGAAACGTTTTCCATCAGAAAATTGTTTTGTTGAAATTGAACCTCTCCATAGAAACAGGTTGGATTTTAACAATATTTTTAATCAAAGCCAGCCATAACATAAAAATAAAAGGATTTTGAGAATGTCAATCTGTTGATTTTTCTCTACTTTTGGAAGGCCTGACTGTTTTTCTCAGCTTTAAATACTGTCCCTGCAACCATTACAGGCCTAACTGAGCAAACAGCAAGGTTTGTCCCAAACTGTGTATCTCTGGCAAGGCTTGGGAAGAACCTGTCAACTTTTAGTCTCCTGATGATCTCCTCACAGCTATGCCGTTGTCGGACACCTTGCAACAAAGTTGGCAGTAATGGGAGATGTCATTTTGAAACTTTGCTGCCATGGACTGTGGTAAAGGCACTGAGAACCTTTGCAGTCTGGGGACAGCCTAAGAAAAATGATACCTCCTGAACAGTTAACAGAAAATGAAAACTACCCATCAAACTGCAGTACGTGGAGAAATGTGATCAGGTTGGCAAACGATGGTACCTGTAAGCGGATGGCCCATTAGGGGTAACTAAGAAACTAATAGGAAAGAATCTTAAGGGAATATGTAATTATGAAGGATGAATTAAGTGGGAGAAGAATAAAAGTAGGTTTGGAGAGTAGAAATGATAGCAAGGCAGAAGGGCAAAAAAAAAAAAAAAAAGCATTGCATGTTTCAAGCAGCTGAAGAAAAACCAGAACAAGAACAGTAGGGAGAGGTGGGAATATTTCCAGGTCGTCGTGTCAGTGCAAGTGAGTAAAATGAGGTCTAGCTGTTATATTCCAATGAATGAAGCTGGTTGCAGCTTTGCTCAGTTAATGAGTGATACTGCATGAAATCAGAAGTTGGGCTTCAAACAAAACTGCTTTTCTAGAAGCAGTTTTGAGTCACAGCACACAGACAACTGGGCAGTGTCTGGGATGAATGGCAATTATACGTGATGAATTCATGGCCAACTAAAAGCAGTAGTAAAAATGTGGAAATCTTAAATGGGAGAGTGATGCTTTTTTGTAAAAGTTATGGTGGTTTGGGGGTCCCTGATATACAAATGGGAAGTGTTGCAGTATATGGCATAGCCCTTGCTGTTTGTCCAACCCCTAGCTATCCACCCACTGGGGTGCTGAGCTCAGCGTTGTGGGTACCCCGAAACAATGCTGATTTCTCTTAATATACGGCAGTTCTACCCCTGAAACTCAGGTAGTTGAATCATCCCTGCAGCAAGGCTGAAAAGAGCGAGGCAGAGAGCTGGGTACAGGTTATATACCATTGTCCCAATCCTATTCATTCTTGGGTAAATTTTCTGTTCTTTAAGCGTTCCCTGGTTTAGACGACGTTTCCAGATAGTGAACAGTTTGATCGAGACCCCATGTGGCCTGGGCTATGGGAGACAGGAGCCCTCTTACCCAAACCTAGGTGCCTGCAGAGACCATGACTTTGTTTCTCCTCTGAGAAATTTTTGCAGCACTTCTGAGCAATCTCTTTCTTTCCTTTCTTCCAAATTGCACTTCTAATACAGGTGGCCCAGGCCTGTTACTGACCTTATTCAACAGTTAGCTGAAACCATGGGCACAGACCACAAAACATTATGGGCTGTAATTTCATTACTATGTCAATACTGCCTATCCCCTTGGATCACCACCTTCTCTGATATTGTGTCTTGGTGAAGCTGAGGCATAAATGAAAAGCAGCTGACTTGAGATTAATGTGGTCAAAGCAGCTTTGATGCAGGTTCATGGGCAGAAGTGTTTGATAAACTTGGAGGCACCATCTCAGCTAAAGACCTCTGCCCAGTGATCAGCGGGTTGCTGTGTTATTTTTTGCGGCTAGAATATCTGCTTCTTGCTTCAGCTTGCAAAGCAATTACTCTGTTTCCCATCAAAAAATGTTCTCCAATATGTGACTAAGCTAAGTGGTTCTGTTTGCAAAAGTGGGGACAGAAAGTGATTCTTTGCAGCCCTTAGTTTATGTTGGGCATAAATATAGGTGGGTGAATAAAATAAGAAATTGTTGCAATCTTTTAAGTTTTTCCTTCATCACCCTTTGAAAGTTTATGTCACATACTTTATATAGGCTCAGTGTTCAGACAAATTGCGCTCTCGGCACAGTATTGGATAAGGATACCATACAGTCCTCCCGTGTGTGTCTCTTGTCCAGCTGAAAGCTCTTTGGGGAAGGTGATGTCTCTTAATACGTGTTCTGAGACCAGCGTCCCACTTTTGCCTGAGGTCTTGACGTGCCGGTGAAATGCAAATAACAATTGCAGCCATGCATGAATGATTCGGTTCTGATTTTTTAAAAAAGCGTTTCTTTTTACTATGTCATTCAGGAGCAAGAAAGCAATAAGAGGCCATTTTAAGGAAATGATACATAATCATGGACCTTAAACACCATAGCACCGAGCCCATTACTGAAGGAGGTTTGAATATGCTCAGTACTTCCTCAAGAGATATCCAAGGGATACTGCAGGGACAGGAGAGACTGATACCTTGACCAAAGTTGTGTTTTGGGCTCAGATGACTTGGGGATTCTGGAAGTTTACTGTTGTAGAAAGGTATAATGGGACTGTTCTGTTAACCCAAAAACTTCTACGTATAACTGTTGATTCAGTAATTCCACTTTGTTTTAAGCTGGAAGATGTAAGGCCAGTGTGCCACACTGGAAAACTTTAAAGTGTATCCGAGCCTTCCTGAAGAATCATTCAGAAATAATCCATTATCTTCTTTTCGAAGAATTCACACTGCAGGACCAGCTTCAGGCTGTTCTGAAGGACAGAATGCATCCTGAGTAACAGCTTGAATGAGAACTACAAAACAATTTCCCTAGGGCTAGTAATTTAGACAATTGAATTTTATTCTCCATAAATACATCAAATGTCCTAGACAAGTGGCAATGCCTCTGTTGTCTTCTTTTTGCTGACTACATCCCTCTTGGTCCTTATAGAAAGACCTCTGAAGAATGTAGCTGAGGAATGGAAAGATGCAGGGAACTTGGGCAATAATAGTTTTGTAATGAAAATATTTTGTAACAAAAACCGGTTGTCTTTGCAACTGTCATGCTTTCGTGCATTTGGTGCCTTTATCTCTGGCTGAATTTTTTTTAGATCAGTTTTTGCATCGTTTTTCTGTATGGTGAAACTTTTTCAGCAGTGTTAAGTCACCTTATTTTTCATACTTTTGCCATGTCCTTCCCCCCCTCCCCGCCGTGTCAGCTCCAGAGCTGCAGATTTATTCTGCCCATAATCAGTTTCTGAGTCAGTTTGGGTGACCTTGATTCCAGCTGCAATTTTGTGACTTCTGTGTCACTACTTCACTTTTCTTTGTGTTTCCTTTCTCACCCTTTCTCTGCCTTGCCTTTTTAAGACTTTCCATAGAATTTTTCCATACAGGATATAACCTAGGATAGTATTGTTTAATGTTCTAATAAACGTGTGTGTAAGTGTGAAAGTGTGCGTGTGTGTGCCTACAGTACCAGAAATATTCTAAACTCTTTCTAGGCATGTGAGAAGTCAGTCCTTTGCTTGAAACTGCTTAACGTTTAGAAAGTCTGCTCCTGCAATCCAGCACATTGTTCTGAGTCCTGGTCTTGCCTGGAGAGCTCTAACCATGCACATAGGTTTGTTTCTTTGTGCCACCCTTTTGCAAAAGCAGTTGGTGCATGCGCAATAGTGCAGAAAAATGGTAGAAAGCAGCAAATGTGTTGTTTTAATTTTGAGGGGGGGAAAACCCACCAAAAGCCAACAAAACAAAACCAAAAAACCAACCTTTGTCCACAAGCAATTTTTATTCTTTCAGTGTTGCCTGCTTGTTTTCTTTTTATTTAGTTTGTTTAAAAATGCCCTTATAAACTTCTGCTTTGATTTCAAGTTAGCTCACATTGAGCACGACTCTCCAAAGCTTGCCTTCTATCATGTATTGCTTGCTTGATTGTTTAGCTCTCACTGCTCCAGTATCTAAATGTATGGGCATGGTCTTAAGATGATGGTCTCACTTTCAAATGGGAGTATCAAAAACACTTAGCAATGTGCTTGCAAAGTGATTTGAAATCCTCTGATAGAAGCTATCTATTATAATCGCACCAAGTACTATTATTAATGTCTTCAGCCTCTCCATTCTGTTTTTGCTCAAGCCATGCCCAAGAACAATTAGCTGTTTGTTTGACCCACATTATAACATCAATTCTCCATTATGATAACAGTGGCCTGACTAAGAACAACACGTAATCTTCAGATTTAATGGGGCAGAAGACTGCAAAGGGCCAAACCCATCTTGATAAAATGCCCTGAAGTCAGCGACTTTATGCAGAGGTGGATCTTGCGAAATGTGATTTCTATAGCTGTATCTCATTGTTACATGAAAATATAGGACTAATATCAACTGCTGCAGATTAGTCATAAATTGCTGTTGAAGATAGCAAATATTGTGGGGGAGCTCAGCATCACATTAGGGGAGCCAAAATTATTTTATCCTGTCTGTTGGTATGCATGCTGTTCATCATTAAAATCGTGTATGCAGGGACTGTTGCTTTTCTAAGGTCATTCATTGGTAGCTGGCCAACATAGTGGCACATCAGTGGACAGATACTGTACCAAGGACATCATAGTGCACTGTATATACAAATTTTCTGAACAGAACTATTGGTATGACACACTGTAAATGGAATTGCCTCGTCTTGTATAAACTGTGTTTGTAGAACATAACCTGCAAATATATTGTATTCTGAGATCTTGTGGCTTAAAATGTAGATATTGGTCCGATGAATGGCATTGCATTATCTATTTTATGCTTTTACTGAATGCAGAATGCGTGCTGCTAAGAAACAAAAAGGATATGCTTTTATTTTCAGGCATAGGACTTTGCAACCACTTGGGAAGAATATTCTTGATTGAGAACCAAAACATTCCATGATGCTTAACAAACCTGCAAATTGAAAAATCAACGTCTGTCCTGCGTAGCAACATAGCAGGAGAAAGACCTATAACCTGAAAAATTCAAAATATTCCTTAAATTATATTTCTGTGCATTTTCAAAATTACTACTCTCTGAATCAAAAGTCTCAAGCTGTTTTTATCTGAAAGCATTTGTTGTGTCGATAGACAATATCTCAGCCTGTAGTTGTACGTGAAAAGCCCTGCTGCATAACACAATGGACAGTCCTTTGAACACAAAGCTGCATCTCAGTGAATGCTCCCATAAAAATATTATTTTAAAATAAATTACGTGCATCGTTAAATCACTGAGGACAACTAACTCAATTGTAGAAAATCCACAACTTCTGCAAACACAGTTACAGTTCTTATTTGAATATTTTAGTTTTCACCTGGGCAGCCAATGGAAGCAAGCGAAGCACAGTCCACATTCAAACAGATGAAGGCACTACTCTAAAAGAAATGGAGAGAAACCTGTGATTATGTAGTTACCGTAATGCTGGTTGCTTGCTTAATGTCTGCGTGGGATTTTTTTTTTTTTCCTGTTTCCCTTATTTACATATCACAGACACGTCTGTATAAAGTTACTTTAAATAATTTATTAGATTGATCTTTTCAAAATTCTGCTCAGGCTAGGTGTCATTAAGAAAAGTTATTTAAACTTATTTAAAGGTTTGTGCCTGAGTAGGGCATTTACCTGCCTCACTGCTGATATTCTAAAAATACCTCCATGTCCATACTATTATCCATTCTTCACGTCCAATTGCTCTGTTATGGTAATAGTCAGAAGCACACCATGTAGTAATTACTTACAGCTGACTTAAGAAAAGAATATTCAACTCCCCCACTGTTCCACTAGAAGGTCTTTATGCACTATTAACTCATTCCTGTTTATTAATACTCTACTGGTAATTCTGGCTGCTGCTTTTTAGGTTTGTAATAGGAGGACTATTAAACAGCAATTATTGACCATATGGGTTAGTGAATATTTGTGATGGTTGTTGGGTGGTTGTTTTGTTGGGGTTTTTTTATCCTTTTAAGTTGTTTTTAAGGAACCACATCACAATATAGTGGTGCAACTTTACATCTGCCTGGGGTTAACATCTTTGGCAGCATTCCCCACCTAGAAAATGCAAATTCCATATTTCAGAAATATTAGCTGAAGCTGTGAAAATACAGAACAATTTAAAAAACATTAAAACACTGTGCCAGACAAAGTGAAAATCTTTGTCTTCCTTTTTTTTTCTTTTTCCCAGCACTATATGGTTTGATCTTCTTTCTTGTCTGTCTGTCTTTTTCTGTTTCTTTCTTTGACATTTTTTTCAGTTTTTAGGTCTTGTCCTAGAATTTGAAACAGTAAAGTGTATATTTCAAACTAATAAAACTTCTTCTAGAAAAGTGTGAATTGTTGCACTTTTAAGAACTAGAAATCTTCCTTCCTAAGTAAGCTTGCCTAGTGAGAAGATTCAGGAGAGACAAAATTACAGCCATTATCCCTCAAATAGCTGCGCTGAAGAACGGTGTCTTCTTCCCCTTTCCTCTTCTGCATTTTTTTCCTTTTTTTTAAAATCTTAAAATCTAACTGCAGTTCCTGCCTTTTCCAGCAGCAATAGCTGTCACTTGTGCAGGTTTGTAGTGATGACTCCTTTTCCCACAGCTCTGCACTGGGAAGGCCAAACCAGGTTGCAGTTTTGGCATCCACTTTTATTATGGGGAGAAAATAAACCTACTGAAAGATAGAAGGGGAAATAAGCGTTGCTATGAAGGGAGTGAGGTGGAAGGAAAATGCAGGACTTTAGTAGGGTAAAATGGAGCAGCAATAAGAAAATGTAAACAGGAGTGTGGAATGTGGTACAGGAGAAAAAGCGTGAATTCTAGAAAAAAGCCAGTGCATCCTGGCTGCAGAGGGCAGAACATGAGGCTGCCATTCCTGGCCTCATTATTTCTTTTCTTCTTGTGCCTTATGAGACAATTCCATCGGCGTGAAAGAACATGGCTTTGGGAGCATTGATGGCTGCTGGTGAATTCTGCAGGACATAAAAAACTATTCTAAACAAAAGTGATTTGGTGAGTTGATTCTCACTATAAAAGCACTGTGCTACAAGCAGATATTTTGCAAAATGTGTTCTTGTTTCTAAATTCTCTTTGGGATTGTCTCTAAAGCTATTCAAGAAAAGTCAAACTTTCAAAACCAATTACTTGTATTTGTCACTGACTCTGCTTTTTTCTAGAATTTTCTTAATCCTTTAATACTATTCTTACACTTCCTTAGTTCTCCTGCTTGTGTGTGTTTGACTTGGATTATGAGTCTTAGCTGTGTCAGCGTGGTCTTCTGAGCTGATGACCAGTAATAACTCTATTTAGACATAATTGTGGGCACAGTTGTTTCTGATGATCATTGCATCATTCAAAATCTCGGCAATACTAAAATAACTAATGTCAAAAATAATTAATTTGAATTTGAACAAATTTGAAATCTGCTTTATTGCTAACAAAACACTGTTGTTGTTTTATTCTTTTATTTTCCTTCTTTTTTTTCTTCTTTTTTCCTTTATGTTGAAATGCTTTCTTAGACTAAGACAACAAATTACAAAAGATGGTTAGGTATGACATCTTCCTGGAAGCAGTTTCTACCTTAGTTCAAATATTAACAAGTTACATTCTCATCATTTACTGTTTGACTTGTCAAGGTACAGGGGTCTTCAGTGCAGTCACATATATACCAGGCTTATGCAGGCATGAAAGTGTGCTAACGCCATACTAGAAATAATTACATAACAACAACAAGAAGATCTGTCCAGCTTCTGGGCTCTTAAAAGAAAAATAGATGTTCTATTCTGTTTACGCATATCATACCAGAATGCCAAACTGTCATTCATTCTGAAAATAAACATCATGTCATGCAGTCTTTTGTTCTATATTGCTGCCTGAGTTTTCATTATAAAATTTTTGTGGTGTATTACACCAAAAGCGTTCCCTCCTTCAACAGTTATTGCCTGGAAGGTGCATATTTTCTCATAAAAGCTAGTGCACTTCAGTGTGATGGCTTTTAGGTCCTCAGTGTTGCAGAGACCCTTTTTCCCCAGATGGCAAAGCTAAGAGAGGAAGAACTGAAGGGACGTGCCCTTGGTAGGGAAGCATGGGACCAGTGTACGGTTGGGAGGTCCTTGCTCATGGACTTTACCCCTACCTTGCCTGAAATAGCTGCACACCACTGGTAGGAATCTGTTGAGTGACGTTAGACAAGGGGCTGAAGGTATAAAAAGGTGACATTGATTTTATTGCTTAGAAAAATGGGCTAGTTAGTTTTCTTTACGTGCCTGGCATCTTTGCCACGCTGCTGGACTTTTTCTTTTCTATAGCTTGTTTTTTAAAATCGTTGTTCAGGTGCACAGGTGTCATTTCAAGTTTGAAATAAATGAATAACTGGGAATCCTGAGTGAGATGGCCCTTGATGCACTGCGGGGCTGCAGTGGGTCTCCGAGTACGGGCCACATGCAAAATTTACATTAGATTGATGTCAGAGCCATCAGGAGGCTGCCACAGCTGCTGGACTTGACAACTGAGCATCGAATATGAGAGATTTGTGAGGAAGGGCCTTACCTCTGAACCCCCAAAAGAGAGCTGTTTGCATCAGTTAAATGCCTTGATTCTCTCATCCCTAATTTAAACCTGCCCTGAAATAGTCAATTATATTCTAGTAAGAGAATGTTCAGAAATTATATTTTACAAGATAAAACGTCAGGTTAAAACTGACTATGCTGCTGCTATGTAGCTTAGTCAATCTGGTAAATTAGTAGAGCATGATATTCTTGGAGAAAGTGGAGTGTAGGAGCAATCCCTGAACATGCGTAAAGAAAAATGTTGTGTGAGTGATTCAGCTCTTCTCGCTGTTGCAGGGAAGAGATTAGAGGTGCACCACTTTGTCAGTTCATCTCCTTAACTCATAATATATTATTTATTACAAGGATTTGGTTTCTTAAGCCTGTCTTCTTTTTCTCTTTTGAGATATCACTGACTATTTGATCTTGAGGGCTTATTTTTTATTATGATTATTATTATTATGTACAGGTATGTGGGGAGGGAAGGATTTTGGGCTACAGCAAACCCCGAGCTCTTTAACATATGGAGTGTCAGTGTTTTCATCTTGTTTTGGCACTTTTTACACCTCATGCTGGTGGTGTGATTGTGGTTGGTTCAAGTACATCTGGGGTCCCTCATAGCCTCGCTTTTCAGGGGCTTTTTGACTCTGTTATAATTTGTTTCTCCCTTTTCTGGTACAGCCAAGCACGAACTCTCAGTGTGAGATGTAAACTGATATGCCATCTGTATGTTAAATGATTATGTCTCACCTTAAAAACCCAGTGTTAGCCAGGCTTGTTGTGCTGCACATCCCCCCCTGCCCCCCGTGGCCTCCACGCTGCTCCCGCCTGCCTCTCACAGATCTGTGTACACAAGACACACACACGCACACGTGTGTCCACACCTCTGGGATGCATTGTTTTTCTTGAGGGCACCATGCAGGCCCAGTGAAGGTTGTGAAGCGTGCTGGGTTTGTGTTTGCACTCCTGTGAGCACGTGGATGCCGTGTCTCGGGGCACAAGCGGCTCCTCCTTTCATGCCTGAAGTAAGCTGTGTGAACGAGGAACAGGAGATGAAAACGGGCCAAACAGCTACAGAATACTTGCAAGCCTTTTTTGAAACCTGCAGAACGCAGCTATACGTATTCTCCCAGAAAATGGTTTTAACGTCAGTTTCAGTATGTAAAAATAAAAAATAGAGTTTCATGTTCTGATTGAGCTTTCGCATCAGGAGCGTGTCTTAGGTAGAGCGACAGAGCACATTTCCCACAGAAGTATGTGTGAGAGGAAACCCCAGTGGCTGGGGCAGGACAGGAGAATTTGGTAGAACTGCTGCAGAGCATCAGACTTCGTGTCGCTGGAGGTATGACTGCAGGTGTTACATCAGCTACTTAAACTGCAGATGCACGATGACTTTTCATGCAGTGGCATGCTTATAGGAATGAGGATAATAGCAGACCTACTGGATAAATCGACAATTTCATTTTCTATGGCTAAAGCTGTTGGGAAAGGAAGAGGCCTGTTAAGATGCTGATTCTCCCATCCCATATCTAATATCCATGTAACATTTTACAGGAAAACAGTAACTCCTAGTGACATCCAGCAGAGGATAGCCACTGTTGAATCAGTTGGTCTTCTCTAGCAGGTTTTTTTGAGGGGCAGCGCTGCTTTGCTCTCTTGCCATCTGACACAGCGCTTGTTCTTGTTCCTCCCGTGGTCAGTGGGGATGAGAGTGAGCAGCACGGGGTCTGCTGAAGGAAAAGGAGAGGAGACAGTCACTTCAAACTGGGACATATGGTGGTTCTACTGTGATGCTCGTGGAGCCTGTTAGCTAAACTGCTTTAGACACCTTGAATTCATTTGACAGGATTTGAATAATAACACATTCTTTTAAAAGAAAAAAAAAAAAAAAAACAAACAGATTTTTTTCACAAATCAGCCCCTTTTTTATTAAAAAAAGTAAAATTTGTGATAAGACCTGTTCTTCTTTTTAAGAAAAAAAAAAAACAACACCCAACCCCTACTAACTAGTAAACTAATGAAAATAAAACTTAACCTTATTCAGGTTAGCCAAAGTATCTTAACAGAGGGCCAGGTGCATTCTTGACATAGCTGGTGTTACAGGGTAGATTCTGCCATTTACAAACGTTTAGAAGAAGCCTTTTGTTTAAAAGGAAAGGCAGTCTTGTAGATAAAATGACTTGTAAGGGCTAAAATAAAAAATAAAATAATTAGACAAGAATAAACTTGCTGTGTCATTGGCAATCTGAGAACACAACTGCCGTGACTTTGTTCAGACCCAAGAAGGTCGTTTGAGTGGGTTTGATTAAAAGAATTGGGCTGTCTCATCACCTGAACTAGACATAAAAAGTTATAAAGAATATTAAATGAAGATGTAGCAATATGACATATCTTCATTTTTTTCTCTCTTTGCCCCTGTCTCACCAGGCTGTTGATGAGAACAGAAGAAGGAACAGATGGTGGCATCATCCTGTCTCAGCACCAAATACTGCCCTGGAGTTGTACGTAGTGCAAAAAGCATCCCCGTGTGGAGAAGCAAATAGTGTTCCTGCAAAGTGTAAGTGCCTGCTCTGTTACTTTCCTTTACAAAGAAACCCCACAACAACAACAAACAAACCCCCTATGTCTGTCTTAATTGGTATTTTCAGGAAATTCCTTCCTAAATGTTGTTTTGAGATCAGAGAGAAATACCTGCTTTATAACGTGCTGTGGTCATTCAAGATCTACACTTCCTTCCCTGTCTGCCATTCCACTCTCTTGTCCTTCCTTGTACCAAGAGAAATATTTTGGGTTCATTTTTTATAATTTTTGATAAATCTTTCATAATAGATTTGGGGTTTTGCAGCTTAATGATATCGAATCCTTCCTAAGATTTATTGTCAGTTTCACTTGACCTGGGGGTCAGAACTTAAAATGTTTAATGGAATTTGTTTCAGAATCAGGGAATGTTGTGAAAGTTGCTATTTTTGGTTTCTGTTTGGCTGTATCTAGAAACCATAGAATTTTTTTAAAAATGAAATGATAAATAACGGGGATTTGAGTGTTCAAAATATGATGAGTGTGTGTGCTTCATGAACTTTGGTTTCTGGACAACCTGATTTGTGTTATTCCTGATCAAATGATGCAAAGACATCCAAGGTTTTTGGCTTTTAGCATTCCTTAAAAATACCTACTTCCCAGTGAAGGTTTAGACTGCCGCAGTGGGAATTTAAGCCTGCTGGTAATCAGTTTGCTTTTCATAGTTACTTTTCACAGACCCTGTTGAAGGGTCCATAGACCCTTCCAGCCTTTCTGGAAACGCTGCTCTGCACAACCATACGTGGTTGCAAAGAAGGCAACCACTGTATCGGTGCTGGTGTGGACCAAATGTTTATAGGAGATAGGACTGGTGCTGGCCCAGGTTCTTTTTGTAAAATGCAGATTGGGTTGTTGGTTTCCTTCTGCAAGCTCCTGTTGCATACAGCAAAGTACTTTGGCTTTCCTACCACTCTAGCTAACTGGAAGAGGCAGCCCCATAGCAGTGAGTGGAAGAGATGCAGTCTAGCAAATGGTATTTCATCCAAATGGGGCCAAAAAGAAATTAAGTTTAGCAAGGAAAACAAGTTTCATCAGTTAAGGCAATAAAGCACAGTCCCGGAGCAAGTCAATAATGCTCAATTGACAGCCAGTCAATATTTGTACTGGATTAACTTTTCAAGGAATGTGGAGATTTCGGGGGGTTTTATGTAAACACTGTAAATAGGTTGGGACACTAAAGTACGTTTACAAATACCGCATGTCAGATTAGATTAGTATCACTTCCAGGGAGCAGGATTTTTCCTACCACGAAAGAGACGTTTACATCTTGTGAAATGAACACAGATATAAATTTCTTGTTCATCAAATATATTCAAAAATGTAGCTGGGCAGATCTCATGGCAGTGGTGTGCAGACGCTTCAAAGGACAACTTCTGTCTGAGGCCAGATTCGCTTATTTTCTATATGCGCTGCTCCCAAGCTCTGCCAGGTAGAGCTGTAGTTTAGATGGCATCGTGGCTGCAACTTGATTAACATGAATGCCGTATGAATCGATTTAAATTTTCAGGTTAATGTAATGGGAAAAGCTATTAAGAAATATGCTCAGTGTTTGTGGTACTTGCTTCTTGCTGAAGGATCAGGCAATATGCAGAGAGGACTGAAATGGGACCAACGTGTGCTAGTTCCTAACATCTGTAACTCTAGGCTCCGTCCATTTGTGTACGAGTCGTGCAGCTTTTCAGTAGCATGCCTAGCACCCACTTCTAACCAATAAAAAATGGATTTACTGTTGCCAAAACCGGAATGAAGTGGACAAACATTTCAAGAGGAAAGTACAAATATTTAAAGTGGCTTTTTTTCCCCTACGTTGTCCCCAGCTTTCCTGACTTGCTCCGTTATTATAAGGGGCTTGAATAATTTCAAGATTCCCAGTTTTCTCGAAGTAACAGAGGGTGGCTTGGCCCATCTTGCCTGTACCCAGGTGTGGAAACAAGGGCAGGCAGAAGCTGGCACTGCCCAGATGGGCAAAAAAGCCCAAGCCAATCTAGTTTCATGTATGTGAAACACGTGCATAGCACTAGTGAAATCCACACAGGTAACAAACACATCACTAAGAATCTCCCCCTCGCTGGAAGGTAGATAACTGTATTTTATTGTTATTCCTTTTATTTTTCCTGCCCTTTTATTTTTCCTTACCAAAGGTAATTAGGCCATAAACAGAGGTCTTGACAACTAATTTTATCTGCAGCAAAATTAATATCATAAGCAACAGATAATTTTAGCTGAGCAAAATTAAAAAATATAATTTTTAATGACATTTTAAAGCACAAAATCTATTTATTTTTTTTTCTTTTGAACTTCTCATACCTAGCTATTTTGATATGTGTGGAGATGCTCACTCATTTAGTGAACAAATGTTCTACTTCTGTGTACTTCCTGCCTCAACAGCAGGCCTTGCTGGTCTCAGCCTGCGGTACAAAGTTGCTTTTCATTTCCTCTCTCTTGTTCTCTGGTTCCTTTCAAAGAAGAAATGTTCTGAGGGAAAAGACATTGCTTTTTTTACCCTAAATTTTCATCGACATTAATAGGAGTCAGGTGGCCAAATCCCTGCACACAGCTTTGAAAATTTAAGGTTTAACTTTTTTTTTTCTGGGCAGATTCTTGCATTGCTGGAGTTGTGAATCCTCTGACAAGATATTAAATATGCAACCATACCATGTAAGCGGTGCCTAGAGAGTTTATCTACAAAATTATCGTCTACCTTCCAAATCTATAACCCTAAAATATTGATTGGTTAAAAGGTAGTGGATAAAGATTAAGACAGCGCAGCAGCAGATTACCCTAATCAAATAAAAAGACTATTAACAGAGCTGCTTACAGTCCTGAAGATGCTGGTTTGAAATACAGATGTCTTAACTGAAGTGCTATGTCTCATTTTTTGAATGCATTTTGAATGCATTTAAATAAATTACCAAATAGAAAGAAAGCAAAGAAAAACCCCACACATTTCAGACAGTAAAATTCCATTTGTAATAAAATTATTTTATGCATTTCAGTAAATAGTTGGAACTTATAAAGATCCTCTCATTGGGTAGTGAGAAGTTGACCACTGGATTCTCAGCTTGGAGAGCTCCATAGGCACATGTGTGATTTTAAACCTGTGATTGCGTGCGTGTACATCAACGTGTGTGTGTGTGTGTGTGTAGTAAAAGATAGGAACGGGGTAACTGCTTGAGACCAAAGCTAGTAGTTCAGCCTAAAGAGAACTCATTTTCAGTCTACATTTTATCGTTTGGGCACGGCGTTTCTAGCAGATGGATTTTGAATGGCAAAATTGAAGGCAGTGTTTCCCAGAAACCAGATCTCATTGGCTAGTTGAGGCCAAAGCAGTCAGGTTATAAGGTGCCGGGGCCTGGACAGGTACCGCGTGTCTCTCGTGTAGCATACATGGTCTGCTCAAACCCAGCATCGCGGATCAGATCTCCAGACTCTTAGTTTGATTTGGAGCCCTATGATCCATTAGAAAATTGTCCCTGATTAAAACCAGCACAGGTTCAACTGGTTTTGAATTTGTTACAAACATTTTATTTGGCATTGAAGGCCACACGCTTATTAACGCTCAGTAAGGGTAAGCTACTGGGAATACTACTTGGAAAAGAGCAACATTTGTCACTAATGCTTTTAATGTATACTGGGAATTTTTATCCAGCCAAAGGCTGAGTTGTGGTTTATCCTCTTGAAAGAATTTCCCATTGAGTGACGGCTAAGCACGGATTGAGCTAATAACCCATGCCCTAGGTTATTGAAGTCATGGAGACAGAAGGAGAAAATAGGGTGGGTAATGTATTAATTTTCATCAGTTATGGACAATACTATTAAATTACTGACTCCTGTTGAAATAATGTGTCACCGATTAATAATGTCATTTCAACTTCCTAAACTTTCCTACCTAAAAATTTTGATTTAAAAAGAAAAGATTTAAGAACGTATGAAAAAGGTTTTGGCATTATAACTAATTGGTATGGAGGGCTTTTGTTTTTGTTTTAAATTGCACCTAATTTTAAGTCACAGTGTAAATGAGGTTTTAAAAGTTTTTAACAGTGATGTAGATAAATTTGGAATTAAAATTGAGATCTGAAATGTTGTGTTGCTCCACTTTTAAAAATAAGTTCCCCTCTCATTTGCAATTAAAATGTCTAGAATTTGCATAAAATGTGTGAAATTAGAGATAATTGAAATACAGTAGCTATAAATATGTCTGCTCCATTTGAAAAATAAATAAGATGTCCACTAAAAGGGTGTGAAAGCCGTACCCCCTTTTCTTGTTTCTCACATTTGGATCTCTGGCATTTTTTCACATTTTTATAGCTAATTTTTATTGCAAAACAATATGTTACATTTGTAGCAGTTGTGGGAATGCAGAATAGCCCCTGGCAGCTCTGTAAAAAATGGAATGTTAGGAACACATTTAGAAGAATGCAGCTTTCAATTTCATCCACAGCATTGATGTTGTGGAATCATATTAAGTGTGATCTAACAAAAAAAAAAAAAAAAAAAAAAGAAAAGCAAATGTTATGGAAAATACTTTAAACAAGCTATTATTTAAAGTATATTCATTCTGTCCTGTTTCTTATGTTTTCATAACATAAAATGTTGTCATGATATAGTGTGTTTTCAGGGAGCACAGTGAGAATCAAAACCCAGGTTAGTGCATTTGCTTTGGTACGTGTCTCGAGTGCCACCGCTGCTGCTCAATCCACAGCTACGGGTTTCTGCAACAGTATGAATAAACGTGGCCCGGTTGGACCATGCTGCAGCACGTCCGTGGGGGGGCCTGGGAGGGGACCCTCGGAGGAGCGTTTCCCTCTCCTGTCCTGGAGAAGCATCGCCACCCTCGTACGTCTGCACAGGGAAGGTTTTACTTGCTTTTCCCCCCGAAAGCCGGCACTGTTTGGCACTTTTGCTGATGTCTACTTCTGAATAGTTGGTAAGAGTTACTGTCCGTCAGCCAGCGGGCAGTGCTAGCGGTGATGCCTTCTTCCCAGTGCAGTGCCATCCCCTTCACGTACTCTGATGTCTGCTGGCCCAGTGTGTTAGCATTCAGCTCCGGTGCCAGATTTCTTGGTTTTTTGGCTGCAGAGCAAAATGCTACTGCTGTGCAACCAAGTTGGCATGAAGAACTGTATCTTTCACAGATAATAGGACTGGAAAGACGGACCTCTACCATATTGTCAAATTATACCTTATTAGTGCGTGCTCTTGTGAATGTCTGCCACTAGAGTCGAGGAGTATCTCACATACAAATTGTAAAGACATTTCTCTAACTCCAATCTTGGAACTCAGAAAAATACTATTCATATAATACTCCATGCATCTTTTTTAGTGAAATTGCACTGCGATGTCCTGTCATTTTCGATGCTGTGCAGTGTTTCTGTTACTGAGGAACACCAATCAACTTGAAAAGAGCTGCTTTGGTGTAGAAATGGGCAGCTATTCAACTACTCTGCATCCAACACAAATACCCGCCGCAATTTGATGTAATTCACACAAAACTGAATTGGAAGGCCTAGGTGAAGGTTACTGCATCGATCTGTCAGTGCTCCCCGTCCTGTAATATTATTTCTGGAAACCCTGTTTTCTGGAGGTGTTCCTTGCAGAGGGAATTATGCCAAAACAAAAGTGTTTATGCGCCGGTACTATCCTGAGGGTAACAGAAATTCAGACGGTTGTTTTAGATTCTGTGGCTCCTTCAGTAGTTCCTCCCTGTTCTCTGTTGCAGTGGGTGTCACAAGAAATTTTGTGGTACCCTAGCTTGGAAATTTAATTGTTTCTCTCCCCCACCCCCAGGGTGTATTTATTAGTAAATCTCCATATTATATTCCCGGTAGAGGTGTGGATGTATACTGGACTTGGGTGCCTCACTTCAAATCTTAAATGATTCCTGATTTGGGGGTAAGAATTGGGAGGAGGAGATGGACTTCCAGGATGTATTTGAGGAATGCTGAAATGTTAATGCATTAAGACTGAAGCTGTGGGATTTAAATCACTACATTGAGTAGCACATAGTACAGAGAGATTGATCCCAGAAAAGTACCAGAGAGGTTGTGTCTCATACAGGCCTAACCACTATGGAGTCATTCTTCAGAGACAGACCAAGCGACAGAAGAACCACAGCCTTACCTGCAAGGTGCCTTTTCATACGCGCTTTTTTCTCTCCTTTTAAGTTGTCCTCAAGGAAAAATAAGAGCAAAAAGTCCCTGTGCTTCTCACTGCACATCTACAGCACTTCATAAATAATAGTAGCTGTTTTAAAAGCAGGGGACAGGCAGAGGGTTACAATGGATGAAAGCTAGTTAGTGAGTTAGCTAGACAAATGCTTAAAAGAACAGCAGCAAAGATAATCCTGCATTTATTTCTGGGGGTTTCACCAGATGACCCTTTTCTGTCTTTCCCGATCTGTATTTCTTGAGTCAAAGTAAGGGCTGTGCAGAAACCTGAAAAACAAACCTGCAAATTTGGGGTATCCCTATCATTTGTGATTGTCCCTCCTTTGGCTCATCACTTTCATTTCTGAGCATCTGCCAAATTTTATGCCCAGTGCAGAGAGGCATTGTGAGTGATCCATTGCGGAGACTCTCCCCGGTGCAGAGACTAGTTCGCTCTAAACTTACTGAGTGACATGTGCAAAATTGATCATTTCGAGAGCCTTTTGTATAACGCAAAACTTCAAGCAGAGAACCCAAGGCATTTCCTTTCATCAACCTGGTTCTAATTTGATCAAAGCACTAAAAAATTCAACCCGCCTTATTTCCTGTCCAGTTCTTTTACACTTTACAGCACGTTATATATCAATCTTATATCCCTGAATTTTAAGAAGCAACCAGTTATATAATTGGATCAACAGTTGCCAATCACTCTAGCACAGCACTGCATTATTACTAAGCTGACTATAATTTTGAAGCTCTTTTTTATTATGCGTATGACTATATTATCGCTGTATACATATTAGGAAAGCTGAATAAGCCCCTTAAGGAAAATAAGGGTTCAAATAACATTGACAGGGTGGATAGACTAACAGAATTGAGGATTCACCCCTGTTACAACCGTATTGCTTCATGGCGCGTTTTCAGGAGAAAGGAAAAGTACAGTAGCTGTGTGCTTTCTATTAATCCTACCTGCAAATCAGAATGTTGCGACAGTGGTGAAATTTACCATCTTTGTATGCTTAAGCAAATTAAAAATCAGACATGTTTTCTGCTCTCAAATGTAATGGGTCACATAAGAATTTTGCATTATGTAGGTCTTTAAATCCTATTCCTTCATTCTCCAAACTCCCTCCCCATAGACACATGCACACGCAAAAGTTCAAAACAAAGCCATTCTGGCTACTGCATGTGCAACGTACCTTCCTGCTTCATTGTGCAATTGTCATTTGCATGTGACAAAAGCAAGCACTATTTCATTTCCGTAATTTACACAATGATATAAGATTGTTAAAAAAAGTTAAGTAAATAATATTTTTCCTCCCCTAAGCCGGAGATGTTAGTGTTCTTTGAAAGACCTTGAATCTTGTCTCAGTAGTATCTCCATAAATAAAACTGAGTGACAGCCTTTTAGAAAACTCCGTGGTTTATACCGTTAATTCACAGATAAGCATTGTTAGTCAAATAAGCATTTAATTCCCAATAGCCTGAATATTTCAATACCTTGTAGCAAACAAATAAATAGGATATACACAATGGCAAACAAATTGTGGAAAATATTGCATAGAGTTGACATATGAACTGGTAACCTCTTAGGTAAAGGTGAATGACTATTAATGTAATTTCATTATTATAAGGACCTCCCTCTGTTTTTTTGTTCGTATGCGATTCATTCGTATGCATTCACTTGAAAGAATTAAACCTGTAAATCATAGCTTAGGCAATAATAATAATATAAAGAAAATGATATGATTTCTTCTGGTTTTGCCATTCCAAACTCAGACTGGTGCATACCTCTTTCTTTTTTAGCTTTTTGTCTTTCTCTTTCTGTGTATACACACAAGGATGTGTATATTTGTATATGTTTTTAGGTGTATATATGCTTTCTATGAACATATGCATATGTATGTTTACAATATAGACATTTTTAAAAAGTGCTTTCGTTTCATATATTTTACATATGTGTAGGCACAGACACAGACAAAAGCATACCTGTGTAAAAATGTAATATCTCTCCTCAGCAGTCTGATTCTGTGCCCTACAGGACTCAGCCAGCAAAAACTCAGGAGCAAAATGCAGCTTTAAGCATCTCACTGTAATTAAAATTGCCCACTAATTTTCAGACAAAGTAATAAAATCCAAGTGAGGAGATGGCTGGATTTGGAAGTCGGGGGGGGTTTCAGAAAAAGATTCTGATTTTATTTTTTCCCCTTTTTTGTGAGGGTCAGCGTTCCCTTCATGTCACGTTTATTTAAATCTCAAATCAGAATAGGCGCCTGGCCCTTCATACCACTGTGTGTTGTATACAGGCTGATAAAATGAAGTGGGCTTATCACTTTTGAAGCCTGTTTTACAGTACTGTATATTTTCTTTAGCAATTCATGCTGTGTTTTTAAGTAATGCAATAAAACCACTTCACCATCTTTCTGTATGAAACGGATTGTTGCATGAGGAGTGTGGTCATCTTCATCTGCTGCTGCATTCTTTCTTAAAAAAAACCCACCAGCACACACAAACCAAGCCCACGTGCAGTTGAATAGCATGTGTATATGCAATTACGTGCATGCAAACAGAACTACATGTATATGTCCCATGCTTGCAATTACAGAAATCGTATAATCCAAGAAACAAGCCCTGCGCCCTCTTCTCCCCCCCCCTTCTGCCCATCCCTAGGATAATAGGAGAATGGAAATTCCCATTTTCAGGCTCACTACAGTTTAATATGGTTCAACATAGATACTTATTTCTCTGATAGTTTCCCGTGCATCTTCACAGTGAAGTTGATAGAAATTACTACAGCAGAATGCATAAAGCAGATGTTATCCCATTAATTAGCTCTGGACCTGAGCAGGCTCAAGACTTTCCCATTTTCAGGCCGATAGGAATTGGTCCCAGTGAGCGTGCTCCATATCCACATTTAGTATCATCTCATAAACAGCACTGAAAACACAGCAGGCCCTTGATGAAGATACATTAGCTTATTTCTAATTTAAAGTTATGTTGCTTAACCTTAATGTAATTGGTCACTGGTGACCAACTGTTTGTATAGTGAGTTGATGACCAAAGAGATGTAATAAATTATAAAACTTACTGCTTAAATAGAAGGAACGACTGTTCTGTTAAAAGCCGTGCATGTAATAATGGTAAAATAATTACACCTCGAACAGAAGAGCCTGGGATCTGATAAAGCTAACAAAGTCTTTCAGATGAAGGTGTTGTCAGCCTGCTTTAAAGGACATGGATAAAATATTTTTTTTTCTCTCGGTGCAGTGTCTTACGTTGCCTGAATAGTCAACGTTCAAAGCTCAGCCTAACGTTGATTGAAATAAATTGGTAAATCAAGATACTTTCTTTTTGAGGGGTTGCGGGGTTTAAAGTAATTAACCAATTTCTGTGGTTAACAAGAAACAAAAGAAATTTGCACAAATAATTATATTCTGTAAATCAATTCAAAGTCACTGCTAGACATGTTTTAGAAAAGAGTTGATGAGCTGGTAGAATAACCAGGATAATAATCAACTATGGAAGTAAGTAATTGACACAACTTTAATGTTTAATAATGAATAGTATGCCAGGGGCAAAATAAAGGGAAATCTACTTTCTGGGAACCAGTTCAGACCTAAAATTTCTTAGGCCAAGCGTAGCAATTACTTGAGACTCCTGATCTGCTTCTGTGGTATGGTGGCAAAAGTAACAGGTGTAGTTAAACTGAAAGTGCACAAGTGGCTGTACTAAATCTAGTCGTTTCTACATGCTGCAATTCAATTTCAAGCCTTTTCCCTGCTGAAGACTTCAAGGTTGATTTTAAAAATGCAGGAATGTAATGAACAACTACTCTTCTGTGTCTGTTTCTCCTTTCTCAAACGGCATTATATTAAGAAACTGTTCATTAAATCAATAAGAGTCAGGAATAAGTGTATGATTTTCTTGTCTCGGAAGCGATAATTTCTCTCTCTAAATATTTGCATTTAAAATTTGGGCTACCTCCAAATGCCCTAACTTCACAATAAAGAAATTGAGTTTATTTTTTTTAATTCTCATATTTCATTTCTTACAAGGACCTTCCAATAATTTAAACTATTTACAGTGCCTCGAAGATCATTATTTCCCCATGACTCCTCAGAGAAATATTGGAGCCACTCTATTTACTGCTGACATTAGATTTACCTTTGACGACTGGTTTACAAAATGGAGACATTAGGATGTGAAAGTCATTATTTTTTTTTTTTTTACACTGCTCCGAATGCGAAGTTTTTGCGTTTGCTGTTATTAGAGTAAACATTGCTATAGCTACTCAGTTTGTTATGGAAACTTGAAAAGCAGATGCATTAAGGTATTTTGTTTTTAAACACACACGGTTCTTTATAAGGAAAAATATAAATACTGTTTGGGGGCCTGTCATGAACGTGTATTTAAAAACAACACCCCCCAAACCAATGAATAAAAATGCTTTTTGGCGTTCTAAATGGAGGCAGAGAATTGCTCAACCAATAGAAAAGCAGGTGGGGTAACACATCCTGATTCTTGTAATTGGGGCTGTAAAGAAAGATGAGAGATATGTGCACTGTTTGTGTCACGGTAGTTGTGATCTGTGAAAATAACTTCAGAGCAGCCTTTCTTAATATTAAAATGACTCTGTTGCTGTTCAACTAAAAATCAATACAGCTCACAATTTTAATAAGGAACATGAATCTGAAAATGTGTTTAGTATCAGGTTATATAAACACACCCTAATGAGATACTATAAAATCCATCACATTAAAGGCTGGTTCCTACAAGGTATATTAGCTAAAAATGTTCAATATATTAGGGTAGTGTACAACCCTACACATAATAAAGCAGGTCTGTCAAGGCAAGATGCATGTTTTGCCCCTTAAAACTGTTATGTTTTGCACATTTTATAAGGTTCTTTGAATACATGAATAAGATAAGTTATTCCCATCTCTTTCTTAAGCAATCTCAGAAATGGCTGTGACCTGAAATTGGAAATCTTGTAAACACCCATCCGAAGAAAATGTGTGCCGTTCTGTCTTAAAGAGATGGTACATGTTTAATTATCCCAACTTCTTCTAGGAGAATACTATTAACATACACATTAGCATCGTCCCATTGGTTCCTCCTGCTGCTCCACCTTAGGGGCAGCAATAGGAGCTAATCTTATTGCTCCCATGCGCATAATAATGAAATTTTGTCTTGTCTCTAAGGCAGTGTTCTTTGGTCTAAAGTACAGCAGGAAACACTTCTTTTTTTAGAAAATTCCTGACCAACTCGTTTAAAAAGACTTTAAAAATTAAAATTCTTCCTATGTGAATACCAGAGCCTGCAGAACACATTGCTTTGAGTTGTGAATCAAAATTAAGCAATTGTGCAAATAAATTGCTCTGTATTCACATATGGAATACGGTATACTGTAGCTGCGGGTGTATTCAGCTCTTTGAAAAACTGGAAGCTGTGGATTTTATGTTATTTTTTCCTGCAGTGTCCATATAGGCTATTCTCAAAGAATAACATAAGAACAAACAAAAAGATATGGTTTTAATATAAAATACCTTTGCTTTTTTTTTTTTTCAAGTATTCTACAGACTGTAGGGGAGAGTGGGGGGGGAGGAAAACCACAGGCAAAAAAATACATGTGAATTCAAGGCTACTGAATTAAGGGAGGTTGTACCAACATTTCCCCCACTGTACATTATTTGTATTCAAGGTTTTTGAAATGACATTGTAATCTGATGATGCACCAGCCTATTATATTGTCTAGCAGGACAAATATCCTTGCGTTTTCTCTGTAGAACTAACACAATTTTTCCATGTCAGAGGTGCATAATATCCTGGCGGTCATAAGGAATGATGCTATTAATCCTCTTGGGCAATCTCCAGGTCTGATTATTAGGGAAATAAATTTGCATGCTGCATATGAGCTAGGTGAATCACCGAGAGCACAAATTATATTTCCTGACAGCAAGTTAGAGAATGGAGCCACATCGCTTTTTTATCTTTTTTTTTTTTTCTCTGAAAGCTATAGAATTTCAATTCATTACATGAGATTGGTTAGAATTCAAGTCTCTTTTTAAGTTGATATTAAGTTGAGTCTGTTATCTCTGTGAAGGCTAGTAGGTTCCCCTGAGTATCCACCTAATCACTACTTAAAAAAATCGAAACGTATAGTTAGTGTCATGATTTAGGTACCAGAGCTACTTTATTTATCAGTGCAGAGTGAGATAATTTCAATTTGAGGCTCTGTAGCCCTCATGAATTTAACCGTCTTGAAAGCTTTTTTCCCCTCTCTCTCTCTTTCTCTCTCTGCCCCTTTCTCTCCCTCCCCCCCCCCTTTTAGTGTGCATATTGTAATAATGGTTATTCTGGGCACCTGTTTCACTGTTCTCCATGCATTTTTCAGGCTGCGTTATTTATCGTATTACGTATTTCATTGTATGTTTTGAAGATTTTTGGGTGAAACACTATTTGGATTTCAGTTAAGAAATTTGGCTGTATTCTCTGTGCTAGTAGTACTGCCAGGCATTTCTGCTTTTCGTATCAATGATGAATGTATTTTTATTATTTTTACTGTTTGGCATCTGAGCAACCTTTTTGCATTATTAAATCTGAACAGGGAGAATGATAGCAAATGAGAGGAGAATAAATGGCTTTATGTCCTGATGTATTAATTAAGCAGACATTTATTATAATCAGGGTTTTATAGATGTTGTAAAAAGGTATTTTTTCTTCCATGATATACATCCACGTATGGTAACTTTTGTGAGCTGTTTTGGAGGTTTAATAGATTTCTCTTTGAAATCCCAATCGCTGGTGCTGTACTGTACATGCAGACAACAAGCACAACCAAGCCCTTGAGCAGTGAGTATAGATGGATCCAGCTTGGAATCGAGGGAGGAATGTCTCCATTAAAGGAGGTGGTCTATAAATCCATATGGATCAGGTACAGCGTTGAATTTGGGCGACTGAAATGTCTCCTGCTACTCAGTGTAGCTGAGCAAAGCATGAGGATGTAGAGAACCTCTACGCTGGTCACAGCTGTAGGCGTGATTGAAACAACGAGAGACAGGTAATATGTCTGATGATGCTAAATCCGAAGTGTTCTTAATCATTTACTTATTCATGAACTACAAGCAACAGTACTGAAGGGAAAGGGATATATCTCTGACTCACGATTTCACGTGTTGCCAAATATACGGCAAAGGAAGCACTTTTAATCATCTTACATGAAATCTATTTAGGATTTGTCTATTCTCTCATCCGCTGGGTTTCTTTATGCTTCCTGAGCGTAGCTGGTGCCATTTCTTCCCAGAACAAAGGTCCTTTTGTTTGTTTTCTCTTTGTTTGTTTTATTAATTTTCTTCTCAGCATATGGGTTGTGCTTATTCACAGACAGGAAGTATTTCCCACATTTAGGAAAAGGAAATAGCCTTTGGAGAAAATTCAAAGAAAGTCCATTGGGGAGTGACTTGCCTGTTCAGAGTGTTATTTCCTATTACTGAATAGAAACATCAGACTTATTTTTGGCATCAAATAGCAGTGCTGCTATAAACACTAGCCTCTTTAATTCCCATCTTGCAGTGGACATTTATACTAGTAACAGAGGGTGTTTGTTGCTCTCCTGAAATGGGAATGGGTGATAAAAAAAGAGAAGTTTTAACAAAACTGCAAAATTGCCTCTCCCCTGTTGTCTGTGACCTAGCCAAGATCGTACTGATACTCCTGAGCCCCAGCAATGAAAATGAGGGGCCTATTTAAACACAAGTTGTCTGCGATTTTGGGAATCACCAGGTTGGTGTTAGCCAGCAGAGCCACGACCAGTTCCTGTCACAGGGCTGCCTTTTTTCAGTCTGCTGCAGAGGAGGCCAGAAGGAAAATGATGGGTGCTTTAATGGGCAGTCCTTTTGAGGTGAGGCTGGAGTATAAGGCCATTTATGTCTTTATAAATTGTAATGAATACATAAGATCAGCTGGTGAGAATGGAATATAACGGTGCCCAGCCTGGCTGCTGCTTTGCAGCAGTAAATCCCAAACAGTGTGTGGGTAACGATTGGCAGAAAGGGCAGGGTAGTACGAGTCACAAATGAACCAAAGGATGGCAGCTAGTAAAGCTTTTATTTCAAACTTTACCTATTACTGACCCTCATCGTCACGCAGTGAAAATGCTCTCCTGAAAATAGAAGAAATGAGTTTTGAACTTGAATGGACAGAAAGAAAAAAAAAAAAAAAAAACAAACCGAGAAGATTAAAAACAGTAGTTTCTCAGAAAAAAAAAAAAGTGGGTCTCATCAGTTGTTCCTTTGGATTTCTTCTTGTCTATTAATGTCCACAGTCTGTCTGTATCTCAAACCTTGCATCTAGCAGATGTCTGCAAGCGCACAAGGGAAACCTGCTTAAATCAATCGTACCTGTGCATTCTGTGTTGTCACACGGCTGTGTGTGCCAGCGCATCAGGATTTAGCAGGGCAGCTTCCTCTGCTGTAATTTCTAAAATGCCACGAAACCAGAATATTTTGCCAACTGGAGCTTTCACCTTCATTATCGAGAGCTTTTCCTGAAGGTTCATAAGCTTTAATGCAAATGTGTATAATACAAAGCATGTGCAGCGTTGATCCCAGGGGGTCTGTTGCTCAGCTCTTACGAACATGAGCAACCTTTCTAACTCGTGGAACTCTACCTGGAAATTAGCTGCTTCGGTTGAGGAAAACAGCCACACTATCTGAACTCTTGTGTCTTCCATTAAACTGTTAATTGTCAGTCTGTGGTTGCTAATATTTTGGTTTTAGTAGGACGAAAAGCCAGAAAATGCTCTGAAAACCAGAAATAATGAGACATAGCTCCTCTTCTGGCTTCCTTATAGTAAGTCTGAATAGATAAGTATGTGTGAGGTCTGCAAAGGGCCACTTCTCCTGGCTGCCACTTCTCAGTGTAGCTCAGCGCTACATCTACGCTGCTTATGGGTGCACCCTTAGAAGAAAAGTGAAAGCAGGCAGGAAAGTCCCAAACCAACCCAAGCAAACAACAAAAGCCCTCAACCTGGAATATAACCCCCGGGTTAGATGTGTCAGAGGGAAAAGGCTTGCTGCGTCTCTGCCGCTACCTGCAGTCATGTGTAGCTGAAGGCTTTGGCTTGCATTCTAGGCGACCACTGTGTGCCATCAACTTCTGTTCAGTGACCTGTCATAGCAAAGAAGGAATTTCACATGGCCTGAAAAACTGACAGAACAGTTCACCTTTCGGGGAAATGTAATATTTTCTGATAAGGAGCTTATGTTAGTTTTCTTAGCAAATAGCCTGAAAGCATTTCTGTCTGTGGCATTTCTAGATGTGATAAGTTGAAGGAAACATCCTTGACCATGACTTAACAAAACAGGCCATTTGTTTCATGGGGTAGCTGTTTCCAGAAATGTAAATAAATGGCAACTTAAGGATGATATAAAATAAACGATCACAGAGACAGCCCAGAGCTGCATTGTTTCACAAAACACAAGGCACTATTTATGGAGCTGTAAACAGAGGAGTATGTTTATTATTGCACTTGGAATTAAATCGGAAAGCCAGAAAGCTGAAGTTTTTGGGAAAGATTAGTCCAAATTTTAGAAGTTCTTTGTGTTGGGTTACTGCTAGTGCTGCACGTTTGCTCTGAAACGAATCAGACTGGTTTTGTGAGGGCAGTGTGCCTATCTTGCAGGGCCTAATTCTGCCATTTGTTTTGCCGCCTCCGTGACATGAATGAAGCTGTAGGGGAGATGGTGAGCGCAGCTGGGGTCATAAAATGTCCGGTTTTCGTTTTATGTACAAGTCTTAAATATTTTGAAAGTGTAAATTTGGAGCCAAGTGTGTCTTTGTAGAAACGGGTCTCAGTCAGAACCCTGCAGCCAAACCTTTGTGACCTTCTCTGCAGCTGTTCCTGGCTTGTGGCCACTCTGTGTATACTGAGCTGAACCTCTGACGTAGTCCTGCGGTGTGAACAGAATCCAAGCCTGGTGCCCAGCAGTGCTGGTGGAGCCTGGGTTTGTGGCTGTGGTTATTCTGGGGTGGATTTGGATACTTTTGTTCTAGGCAGGACCTAGCTCTTTAAGAAAGATCACCCAATTAAATAGCATTATCGGTAATAACGTGCCACTTGGTTTAAAACTACCATACATTAACAATCTCGAGAATGACTAGAGCTATATTTTCACAAGTCTCACCTGGACCATATGTGCCCCTCTCAAGGAAACACGCTTGGCTCGTCTAGTACGGTGTTATAAACTGCGTTACACACCCTTCAAATTGAAAATGCCTTTCCCCCCACTGTTTTACTGGTATTCCTAAACTATTACACTGCATTTAAAAATGAATTGTGTGCAATGACATTAGAGAAGGGGTTAGGCTTTCTGAGCTGCTACAGTGACATATGACTGTAGTGACAGACAGTCAGCAGTATTCAAACTGAATTAATCTGAAAAAGCAGCAGACTTCAATGTGGAGTTTAGGAGGAGGCTGAGCAGCTACATATTTACAAAAGGGATGTCACTGAACCGTCTTTCTACCTAGGGATAGCCTATGGCTACTTAATACTTTTAAACCAGTAGTGGAAGGATTAAATACACCCGAAGTCAGGTCTTTGAGGCCATTTCCCTCTTGCGCTTTCTTTTCCTTACTTGAGTTGCACCTCAGCAGCTATTTTTTTGAAGGACTGTGAGAAAGGGTGGGTATTCGGATACCTTTTATTAGAATGGCACAGAAGTAGGAGAATCCTCACAGAGATGCAGGCTCCTTTTTCTGTTGCCTTTGAAAAGTTAACACATGTAAGGCTACACAAGAAACAGACACTGCAGTGGAGGAGGGGGGATATGGTAATAAAGGTGATAGCGATACCTTAATTTCACAAATATGCGGAGCTAATTATGTAAACATGTGAGAACTCTAAAATCTTCTCATCATGTGTGTCACACAATTGAAATATTTTACAGCCTAATTCGAGATTATACAGTAATAATGTTATTTTATATTGGCTAGTTGACAAGGATAGGCCAGGGCTGTCTATCAAACAAAACTGTTGTGCCAGATTGTATCTTGGCGATAAGCACAAAAGAAGAGCCAGTCAAATTCTGTTTATATATTAATCATTGAATCAGATTTAGTTCTGCACTACAGACTTTTCCTTAACTGGGTAGCTGTAAAGGGGAAAAAAACTGTTTGTGCTTGGGTGGGCCATACTTGAAACAAAGTGATTTTTACAGAAAGCTGCTATGAAGCTCCAGATCGGGTTTTGCAAACGTACCTAAGAGATCAGGTTCCCATTCAGAGGCATTTAGGCAGCAATAGCTTTTCTCTTTTGTCATTATTTAACTTTTTTTTCCCCCTTTTTGCTCACAGACATTGGGATAGGTGCATTTTGAAAACTGACACTAGCTGATTATAGAGCTTTATTTGTATTTTGTGTTGCCATAGTCTTATCTACTAAACAAAATAAGCACGGTACACAAATTAGAAAGCCTGGACGGGTTTGGTGGTACAAAGCAGAAGGCACCATTTTCCCCGCTCGGAAGTACACCCAGCAGTTGGTATGAATTTGCTCTAAGCCACTTAGTTTCATATCCCAATTTCTCCTCTCTCTACTCCACTTGCTGCCACAGTAAACGAAGTCTGAAAATCCAAGTCTGAAATCCTGGCCTCAGTGAGGGCAGTGGAAATGCCAGCTTGAGATGTTGCTTTAGACGTGCCTGGTGAGACTGGACTGTCAGTCCATCCAGCCCGAAATGCAGCTTTTGGGAATGCTCAGTACCAAATTGCTCAAGGGAAGACAAAGACATCCTTTATTGCCCAAAGAGGATGTTTCTCTCCAACCTGCAGCAGCCCGTGGTTCATTTCTGTCACAAAGCATTAGGGTTTTCAGCCTTTCGAAGATATTTATCTTAATCCTAGCAAGGATGTCCTCATTATTCACATAAGCATCTAAATTAAACTATTTTATATCATATTAAGTCCTTAGCCAGAAGGATATCTTGTGGCAATCAGTTCCATAGGTTAATTATAGACTGTGTAAAATAACGTTTTCCATATTGGTTTTTAAATATGTTGTTTTTCAGTGTTGTTGCATTAGGAGGAGAGGAAACTAGGAACAGGCAATTGATCTTCTCTGTAACTTTCATTAACTCTCTCATGTCCCCTTTTTATTTCTCTTCAATAAACTAAGCAGCCCCAATCTTCACGGTCTTTCCTTCTGCCACTAATCATTTTTGTTGCCCCTTTCTATTTCAGCTTTATAGTTTTTTTAGATGAGTTGAATGTAGCTTGGTACAGCATTTCAGATAGGATACGCCATCCAGTTCTTCAATGACGTAGTATTTTAGTATTAATTCCCATCCTGTCCTTTATACAGTCCAGCAACGCATTGACTTTTTTTTGACGGCTGCTTCCAGTTCTTTTGCTTTTTCATTGAGTTGTCCTAAGTGGCACATGTTTTCTCCTCCCTCTCTTTTTCCCGAGTGGTTAGTTAATTTACAACCTAGCCTTGTGCATGAGTTTTGAAAATTATTCATTCAAATATGCATTACCTTGCATTTATGAACAGTGAATTTCAGCTGTCTTCATGCTGCTCATCTGTCTAGTTTTTCTAATGTTTTGTAATCATGAGTAACCTAAATATTTTTGCGCCCTGTGCAAATTTTGTCACCTTCCCCTCTCTTTTCCAGAACGCTAATGAATATATTAAACACCACCAGTCCTAATACTGACTGCTGAAGCACTTCATGGTGAGCCTTTTAGCAGGCTAGCAGTCAACAATTTATTTCTACCCCTTTGTTTCTGTCTCTGGCTGTCTTTGTTTAACATACAGATTTATTTTCAAAGTGTTGCTATTTCCAAGTGTTCTGCTCAGAGGCCTCCTACAGAGCACAGGGACAAATGCAATAACTCTGACCTCAGATGTCCAGGGATATCCAGCACTGACGCTCTTGTACAGCATTCACAAGTCTGTTAAGGCTACAGACAGGTCAGCTCTGGTGCAGAGAAGCAGACTTGATTAATCCCTGGAAATAGAGATGCAGATACTGGCAGGTTTGACTCAGCCTTATCCATATCCCCCCCCCCAAAAAAAGAGGAGAGAGAGAGAGATTGGTTTATGTAGCTCGCTGAAAAGAGACTTCCCCCACCCCCAAATTTAAACCGTGGCTTTAAAAACAAGACTGCTGCCCAGCCAGAGTAAGCAGATATATACCATGAGGCCCCTTGCAGTGAGAGTGATGGTGTGCACTGAGGTTTCAGGAGCAAAAAAATAACGCTGCTCCCAGAACCCTTGTTTGAGTTTGCTTTAAGCCAGTTGGTCGCCACCTTTCACAGGTGACAGTTGACATACCCATGGTGCTGCCTGCAGCTAACTGCAAAGTATTTGGTGGCCAAATATGTATCATACAGTGATTATTATTGTTATGAACATCACCTCTGTTTCATATTTGAATATTGCCGGAACACAGAAAACAATGGTTAGCCCGTTCTTTGTTCTCGCGTGGTTTTAATGACTTGAGTTCAGTTTTGTCAATATACAGCACTTACTGTAAATTTAGTGGGCTATAGTTTGTTCCAGTTATTGAAATTAATTCTCTTATAACTCTTTTGTCAAATAGAGACATGTTCAGTTTGCAACTGGGAAATTGAGGCACAGAGAGATTTCGACTGCTCACAGAGAAGGCTTGTGGCAGGCAGAGCAGTGCATTGAAACCCTCTCCCCCAGGTCCTAGGGAGGACCTGCTCTTTAGTTTCGGGCTGTTCAACCCCCTCTCGGGTTGAGCTATGTGACATGGCTCTCTATCCGAATGCCACGTGTGTGCGGTTCAGCAGGAACTACAGCAGGGCTTCGGAGAAGATTAACGTGCAGGGTCCGATGGGAGGAAGCAGAATGGGGCAAGGATGTGGCAGCTTGCATCACTCCCCTGTTGTTCACAAGTCAAGTCCCCGGCCATCAACTCCTCTCTGTGCTCGGTTCCCCGCACGGGCTCTGTTTCCTGCCCTCGCTCCATTGTGTGCCGGAGTGGTGGTTCATACCTTAAAGCTGTTATTTTCAAGTTTTAATAATATTTTGCAACTCATTTCCTGTTTCTTAGCTGACAGCCTTTCCAAAAGTAATCTTTGGCAGGTACTAATTTGGGTGATGACCAATTGATCTACATTTTTGGTGGGTAATTACTGAGTCAGAAGTGAGCAAATTTGATATCCCCTGACAGTCAGTAAGGGAGGCTTTTTTACTACCCGCTCATTAGAGATTCACTGGTAGTGAAATGCCTGAATTTTGTTACTCCTCTCAGACATAAGAAAAATCTGTCTGTTAAGTACAAGAAGTTACTACGTATGTTTATTTTGTCACACTTACATAGTCCAAAATGCAGCACTTTGAATAATAACTTTTTTTTTAAGGCTAGGTGCTTTGGTGTAGCGGAACTGCCATGAGATCAAAATTCCTGTGACTTTGGAAGCTGGATACAGTCCTGTGTCCTATGACAAATCTCTTCCACAGACACGTTGTTTTACAGTGATAAGTGAATCTCAAAAGATTTGGAGGTCTGATTTGGAAAAATGCTGATAAGTTCACAATCTGATGCCGAGTTCCTACAAACTACAGGAGCCAGATTCATTGGTATGCTCTGGCAGCTTTGCTTCACTCTGGTGACACAAAGCAGCTGCAAATCCGGTTGTGCTGGCCAGTTAAGCAGGGTTTATGGCTGCCTTACGTCGCCAGAATAGCCAGAGCACACCAGTGAGTCTTGCCCTCTGAATTGCTTGTGTACATGAAATTGGGCTGGATATCTCCCGAGAAAAGGGGGCCATTCTGAGATTATCAGCACAGCTTGCTTCCTTGCGTTACTTTGGCACTGGTCTCTGCTTCCCGTAAGACCCTGTGCAAAAGCGAGCAAAAAGAAAACATAATGTGGGAAGAAATAGCCAGACTTCTTTTCAAATGTCAGAGAGATTCAGATTTATTTTGAGTTTTAGAAGAAATGTGGGAAAGGGATATTTGCCAGATTCTTGGCCTCCCCATCTGGCTTCTATGAACTACTTTTTTTATTCCCTCTTTCCCAATAAGTTTCCCCAAATCATGAAGATCACGTCCCCACAGCAACTCCCCTGAGAACCAGCTTAAGTAGGTTGAGAATCTAAATAAAACCTGGTCTTTGTTTCTGAACCAAGAAGCAGCTGGTATAGTGCCTAGTTTTTCCAGTTTGCTTCCCAAGTACTTAAAGATGTCCCAGTTATTTTGAATGTGACAATGTACCTGAACCAGTACTTTTCCTGGAGCCCTCAAAAAAGCCTTCTCTGTCTCCATCCTTTACCACCTCCTCCTCAATGTGAGCCCCCCTGTGTTTGTGGAGCATCATTCACTGATGACTTTTTCCTGACCGCTTGTGCGCGCTCAGCTGTCCGTCCTTTCTGGTTGTCTCTTGGCGCGTGTAGTCCGTCTGTCTCAGTTGTGCTTGTAGTATCATCGCTTTGGTGACAGCATTGAGGATAGTGTCTTCGGTGTTTAGTATGTGGCTCTACAGGTTTCTTTTGAGCAATATTGATTAAATACGTTTAGTCGCTTACTGTGGTTTAAATACGTAGGGTGCCTTGTGCGGTCCCTCCGCAGAGAGGACAGAAAACCAGAACCAGTCACCAAGAATTCCATCAGAATTCATTAGGGTTTTGATGAATTGCAACTGCTAAGAAATTGTCTCCCAGGACTTGGAAATTAGTCAGTACCAAACAGTACAGATGTCAAATCACCTAAAGAGAATAAAACTGAAAAATACTGGCTGAGAGAATTGTCTGTTACAGAAGTCTGGAGAAATGGTTTAAAAAGAAGAGAAAGAAAAAGAGAAAGAAAACACCTTCAAGGAGGGACTGGACATTCCTTCTTGATGCGATACAGCTTTACTTTCTTGTAAAGTGCTTTCCGAGGGGCTGTGTGCATACAAAATTAGCAGGGAGAATGTTGATTTTAGCCTCTGAATTTGATTTCAAGGTTTGGATTGATTCAGACTAAATACATTGAGTTTGAAAGATATCCAACCATTTCTTTCTAAGTGGCATTTAAAAAAAAATATTACCCTACATTAATCCAGGGAATAGTATTGTAAGTGCCACAGTTTATGCTTATTCCACTTATTAAACAGGTTCCAATATGTCATATAGAATAAATGGTGGAAATAGGAAAAAATCCTTCTGATCCTTCCAAACTGTATCAATCACTTCCTGCATCGAACATCATGTCAATATGTGTGCTGTATTGGAGGAAAACAATGCATAAATCTATATCATTGGCAACATGATTATCTTTTTAATTGTGAAAACTATCTATGTATCCTTTGTTTTCTGATGGAAACAAATATCTAAATACCATCGTGTGTGAAGAAGGGCAGAGACGTCATTTGGAAAGCCCGGTTCTAATGATCATTATAACAAGCGGTGCTTATAGACGCTTGAGGTAGCTGAATTCGTGCTAGTGCAGCTTCCCAAATGTGAAGTCCAGATCCAGATTTCTGCCATCAAAGAGTATAGCAGCAGCCTGGTCTATTTTTTGTTTTAGTCTTAGTCTGTTATTCTGAAGCTTTGAGGGTGTTTGGCCGTGAGATTTTGCTTTGACACACCCGCGCCCCCCCCTCTCCCTCCCCCCGCCAAGACAGGAGCCGCTGCCTGTTTGCATTAGGGATTTTGCTTTTGAACATAAAATTGGATTTTGAACCCAAAATTCAAGACTAGATTTAAAACACTGATGTTGCCAATCACAAAAATAATTGCCAAATGTAGAACTGATCCGGAATTAATTTTGGATTCTGGGCACTGTAGAATTCCACAGGTTCTTATATCTGCTTCAGGTGGATCAGGTAACTACTATTGATGCTACAGGCTTCTTTATATGGTCTTTCGTAGAAAGGAAGAGAGATAAAAATGCGTAAAAGGAAGAAGGGAAAACAAAGTATGGAATAACAAAAAAAAAAAAAAAATCTGCTGTACTTTGTGGACTAGAAGACTTGTTCCCCTGTTGATACTTGGGAGATGCAAGTCAGTCTGGGTGTAGTGAGAATCATCCATCAGCAAAACCTCTGCTAAACACATCCTTTTTGCAGTTCGAAAGTTAGTGTTTTCTCACTGTATTTTTACATGCTTCAGCACCTCCTGGTTTAGATAAGGGAGAGGAATACTCGAGTAATACGGTATTTCTGATCCTGCCAGAATAAGAAAGTCCTGAAGACCTCATGCCTGAAAGGTTATCTGAAATGAATAAAACCTTTCATTCAAGTTGCATCATCATTTAAATCTGATTAATGCTAACAATAATGCTTATTAGAATATAATCTCTTTTTGTCGTGTCTATAAATGTCTGTACAATGCAGAGGGAGAAGGAATTCTTAAAATCCAAGGAAATATCAAGTTTATGGAGTATCTTCTGCCTTTAGTTGGCATGCTATTTCAGTTTGTTTACTAAACCAAAGACATTAAAAGGTTTCTGAAACAATACTTGCATATATCCCAGCCTCTAAAGTCATACTGTGAAATTCTGATTTTGTGTATTTAACCTCCCTACCTGTAGCTTTTCTAGAATAACTCTAAGCAACTTCACCGTTCTACCCTAAAAACTGTAATTTCATTACGTTATGTTGTTACTACACCCCCCTCGCCCCCCTTTGTTCCCTTGTACAGTTATCCAGTATTCAGGAAAGCATTTAAACACTCACTTGATTCCACTGAAGTCAATGAGACTCAAACATGTGCTTAAGTGCCTGCTGAATTAGGGCCCTGATTTGCATCATAAATACATCACCATTGCTCTGGAGCCGTTGGACGGCTCATCATTGGCAGCTCTTTTACTGCTCCTGTCCCTCTTGCAAACTTAGTGGCTCTCACCCTTGGCCCGGGCCAGGCTCGGGCCACAGCAGGTCCCTTCTCGTCCCTCCTGCAGCGGGTCCCTCCGGCCCAGCCCGGCGCAGCACCGCCGCGGCACCGCTGGCGCTGCCCTCCCGTGCCCTGGAAAGGTTCCTCCCTTCTGCCGGCCCAGCCGCGCGGGCGGTTAGCAACCACGCCGTACTGTGGCAGCTTTTTCCACGTTTAAACGAGTTACAAGAAGATTATTTGAAGGGTAAGAGCCAGGTTATGTAACCCATAAAAGTACGAATGATTTACAAATATTTAACAAGGAAAAAACTAATTATGCCGCTCCTGTCACGGTGAGGGCAGGCTTAGAAATGGTATAATCAATATGGGAATGTTAGCTGTAATGCAGTCTGTCAGCTTTTTAACCAACCAAAAAACTTCAGCAAGTCTATAAACAGAATTGACCCTCTCTCTGCTGAATCCTACTCGGGCCAGCAATATTTTTCTCTCATCGTTTTCCATATTAACAGTTGTCTGTCATGGGGTCTTGTAAAAACTATTAAAGAAACATCTATTCTGCAACTGAGAGAATTTGTCTCCAACTATGGGAGCTAGAAAGTACCTATTGAAAACAGTAAGAATTTTAGCCGATTCCCAGAAAACTAAATTCTGTTTTAGACCCTGAGCGAGTCTTAAGAGGTTCATGAGAACACGTCTTGTGCTGCTAAGGCTACAGAAAAAGCACAGACAGTTAAGGCGAAGAATATGTTTAATGTTTTGGTAGACAAGTCTTACCTTTCACCTTTGCACTATTGCTAGCTGCTAGCTATTATTATTTGGGAGATATATTTATAGCTATGTAGTATATATTCTATTTAGAGGTAATCGCCTCTAAAGAGGAGCTGAATTTCTCCAGAGTCTGTCTGCAGTAGCTTGATGGTGTTTGGTATCATGGCTCCTGGACGCACAGAAGATGGAAGTTTGAACCCGTTCTGCCCGACAGAAACTACTGAAATCTGACTACACCACATAGTGCAGGAAATTGTTTTCTTATGAGGTGCATATGTTTTAAAAGAAGCAACATTGCCATGTATTTTACATGGGTTATTAAATAACTGTATAAATTTAATGATTCAGATGTTTTGCATTATAACCTGGCATCTCAGGAGGCATGAAAATAGCACAGTAGGAAAATGTCATTGCATACTTCACAGGCAGAGCTGTTAACAAATGGAAATCCTTTTATAACTATATAAGAGATCCATCTTTAGTCCCCTGCCTGTCTCAACCTTCCGCTGGTCTTCTGATGTGAATAAACTGTGACTAACGTGTAATAGTAACAAGGCTGTTGGAACTGCCAGAAATCTTTACTTACTTAGAAAAAAAAAAATTTAAATATATAAATTCTCCTCTATAGTTTGCAATTATTAGCAGTGCGTGAAAATGTTAAGAACCTTGTTTTGGCATTCACCTCAGAGAGCAGAGGGAGCAGATCACCGTCATTCGATCTCTTGAAAAATGGAAACTTTCTAACCTGGGAAGTTTAAGCACAGATCATCAATATTTCTGTACATAAAGTGCTGGGTGGGTATTGCTCCCCTTGATTTGTTGTTTGTTAGACTAGTTTTGGTTGGTTACAGCATTATACATCGTAGTAACTTTATTTTATTGCCACTGTCACAACAAAGCAAAGCTGCTATTATGTTATAACAAACTAAAGCTACATTTCTAAAACATCACATCTACCCAAACTACAGTGCTGTAACACCTAATTTACAGTTTATTCCAATCGCATGGACACAGGAAACATAAAATAATAAAAAAAGGATTTCATTGGCTCATCCCAGCAGAAGTCCTTTCCGGTTTGGCTATTCATCATGGAGCAAGGCAAACAAAATATATCGTCCATAGTGTTTTTATATGGTAAGTGCACAAATATGCAATGTACATATTACTGCAGCACTGTCGGGCCAGTTTGTCAAATACCCTGTGAGCCCCTGGCCAGAAGAGCGCACAACCGTAGGTCTACTGAAGGCTTTTGTTAATGAGAGCTAATAGATACCTACAGTATTGAAGTCCTACAGGTAAACATGACTCCGTGTATCACAAACGGCTGAGGCACTAAGATGAAACAGAAGACAAACCTGAACTAAGCAGAGTAATTTGCAGAACCTAGTCAAAGCAGCAGTTGAAGAAGTTTGTAGCTAAGTTCTCATTTTCTTACTGTGAATCCCAGTGCAGCCGAGCAAAGCATAGAGGCTCACTGCTTAGAAACCCGTGTATGCTTGAATGGCATCAGAAGGCTCATTAATGTTGACAGCGGGTAGATCCATTTTGAGTTGGAGCCTGAGAAGTCAACTGCAGGGTTGGGCCTTATGGAAAGCCCTGTGGTGGGATGAAATGAATGCTTTGAGGATATCTGGGAGGTACCCTCAACGCTGGTCTTTTTTTCTAGCTATAAAGCACAGGCGTTACAACAGGAATTCGGTGGGAGCTGGAGGTGTTGAGTAGGTTGCTTAGCTGGGATGTTAATGGTGAAGCTTGGTCCTGGGTACAGCTGCCGCTGTACCGCTTTACCGTGGTCTTTTCCCATGCTCCTGCAGCTGTGGTTGATCTTGCAGTCTTTGCAGCACTTTCTCGCAGAGGCATTTGAAAGGGAGCTTGTGGACAGTATATTGGACGTTTTAGTGTGGTAAAATGTTTCCCTCTGTCTGGAAAGGTTGGCAACAGGAGCTTGACAAATAATTTGCAGTTAATAACTTATTTGATTTTTGTATTTTCTTTTTTTTCCCTTTACTTTTTGGCAGATAGTTCTGCAGACTCATAAATTTGCTGTAAATAACTCCTAAGAGCAGGAAGCACTACAGCGTTTCTTGAAAAACTCAGAGTAGCAAAAGAATGTGACAAATTCAGTAGCTGAGCCATCAGGATACAGAGAGCAGGTATCAAGCTGTGCCATATGTAAAGTCACGGTTGGCTTGGAAAGTCTCCTCATAAAACCAAATTGTTCCACTAGGAAGTGAAGCCAGGAGCCTTTTGCCTACAAAATTAAATTGTTCTTTTTTTTTTTTTCCTGAACCAATTACATTTTTTTGTTTTGTTTAATGAAACACCAGGCAGAATCTCATTTTTCTCCTCCAGCTCTACCTGTCCTTTTCCTCTTATTTCACCCCTCCCCTGCCTTCCTTCCACTTCAGGGCGAATGGAAAATCTCATCTTCTTTTTAGGCTATTTATCTTTTCCTCTCCAAAACAGTGTCCTCTAACCCCCGCTGCCTTCCGCAAATATGAAGTCAGACAAGTAAAGAGAAATGGAAAAGGGACCTAGGGGGAAGTTTAGGACTTGAACTGCCTTACAGTAACCAGGTTGTTCGCTGACTCAGAGAGGCGAGTCCGGCTGAACCTAGCTCTGGAAGAAATAGCTCAAACAGGCAAAAGACTAGATTCTTTATTTCCCTGAGTTTATACATTTAGATTATATACATAGAGATATACATTTAGTTTATACATTTTATACATAAAAAGCATCTAAGGAGATAGGCCTGCTTATTGTAAAATAGCAAAAATTGAAGAGTCATCCACCCATAAAGCACTCTTTTTCCTTATAAATCTGAACCTCTCTCTTGGAGCCTACATTGCCTGAAGATGGGTCATATTTTAACACTTTCCCCTTCAGCATCATTCTTCTGGCTATTAGAGTCCCCAAGTACATGGAAGGCAGCATTGATAGTATCTGGTGGCTTCACTTGGTCTTAATGTACTGTTTGGGTCGATCAAAAATGGTGAGGATCCCATCGCCTGATGTTGTAGGAGAACTATTTTGCTGGTGACAAAATCTCTCACGTAGTCCTGTAAGGCTCCTGCTGCGCAATGCCTATCAGATGTTCTTCAGAAAGAATTGTGTCCAGCTACTGAAGCTACCAGCTTCAAGGATAACATGACAAGATCTTTCTGTGATTTTCAGCACAATTATGGAGTAAAGTTAGGTTGAATGGTATAATCTAACCATGGGCTTTGATGTCTCACTCATGTAATGTTCCTCATGATGAGAATATTTTTCCCAGCATGCACTTTACTTTGAAGACTGTATGTGAAGTGAATTTGGTTTAGTGTGTTCCTCTTATGTTTCTGTGCAGCAACATAAAATGGTTTCATTCCTCAGGCTTTTGGCAATCAAGTATTCAAACCAGCTTTGAGAGATATGGCCTTAGAATCGGAGACAAATCAGTACAGAATAAGGATCTGTAAAAAGTCAACACTGCTGTTATTTCCTGTTACTGTAAGGGAAGACCAGCAACCTCTCAAACAACAGCATGTGCCACTTGTCCTCAAATGCTGGGGAATGACCACTGGAGCATCGTCCCTGTACTCGTGGTGACACTGCAGCTACAGGTGTTTGACTGGGTAACTAAATCCTACGCTTACTGCTGGAGATCAGAGGCAGGGAATCTCTGCTTTTGATGTTCTCTTCTCTCAGGTGTCTGCAGACCCTCCGTGTTCGATCTGGCGTTAGACTGGGTGCACTGGAGAACATACTCAAGGGGGCAGCCCTTCCCCACACAAATGTGCCACTTGGGGACTGTTCTTTGACAGGCAGCAGGTTTGTGAAGGGGAAACTCAGAGGTCAAAGTCGAAGATTGTATTCTCGATGGAGGTTGCTTAACGTGAAGAAAGGCATAAGGAGAATCAGGGCCCCAAGGTGCGTAGATTGTTTGCTGGAAATCGGCGTTGATGTGATCTCGCTATGTGAGGATACAGGCTGGCATATGTAGACTAGAATGCCTTTTTCCACTCTCTAATATATTTAATGGTACTGGTAACTGAAGGCGAGTCAAACACCGAAGTAGAACCCGGTAAGAAATGTTTTCACCGTAAGTAGCCTGCCGTGAGGAAGTTCTGACATACTGATCTGTGCAATTAACCAAATTCCCTGCCTGTGAATGCACTGTTTTCCTGTAAATGAACAGCATGTCTGGTGTTCAGGCGTACCCTGCCCTTCACATGTGGTCAGTCAAATCAATTATTAGCAACCTCGAAGTATGCTGCGTTGAGATTTCTCTCTCTCTACATGCTATGCAGAGTATTCAGGATGTCTTGTAGCAGGCGCAGAAGAAAGTAGAAATAGTCATAATTGCTGAAAGTCGTCAAACAAAATTTGCATATGTTGCCGATAGAGTTGAAACATGGCTTTCAATTATTTTTAACATATAAACGGATAGCCACAAACCCCCAAATTATTGCGGTCTTTCAGAGCGATACAATACTTGCTTCTGTGATGCAAAGAAAGAAAACAAGGCAGTGATACAGACTAGTTTGTGCACTGGGGGCTGTGCTCTGCCCCCAAAAGGACCTGGCAGGCAGGAGAATGGCGTGCTGCTGTCCATCTTTCCAGCTTGGCAGTTCCCTTTGTTACTGTCATGATAATACTGCTCTTCATATAGTGTTGGCTCATTTGTGTTTTCAACACGCAAATCAAAGTAAAGCCATTTTCCTCTGCCTTTCTCAGAAAACTCTTTAACCTCTTGTATTTAATAATCAGCATAAACGTATGAAGATAAAATGTACAAGATGCTCATGGTACATCACTGCCACTTAACAAGTGTCATGTATTTGTGAGTGTGCCTGTGTGTAAGGCAGAAAGAAAGCATATGTATTTCTTGATTCTGCTTTGGCTTTGCTGGGTTTGTGTCACCTTTTACATAAAGTAATAACAAAGTGAACACGACACAGATTATGTTCATCTGTATTCCTGAAAGAATTGAAAAGAATTATTTATTTCTTTTTCTGTGTGTATGTGGTCACAACAAAATGACTAACAACGCATAGGGAATACTGAGTGTCTCATAAAAAAAAAAAAAAAGAAAGAAAGAGAGAAAAAAAGAAAAGTAATATATCTCCCAGTAAAAATGTAAAATTAGGGGAAAAAATAAAAAAGATTGTAGGCAGCAAATAGACATCAATTTCTCTGACTACCGCAATAGAAGCTAACACACGGGATGCTATCTTTTGTTAAGAACCATCAAATTGTTATGTAATTTAACAGCCTGATTGGCAAGACAAATTTGAGCTAAGGTAAGATGTGTGTACAGTTTGTCAGATTCCAGGGATAATCATTTGAAGCTAATCCTTTTACTTCTCACACAGTTGTCTTTACAGAAGTCTTTCCCTTCATGTTTGCATTATCTCAAATTGTTGGGTGACTATATGTATATTTTTGCATGTGTGTGATAAATTTAATTTATAATTAACCATCCATATTAAGGCATCTAGGCAGGCAGAGGAATCTTCAGATGTTGTTAATTGTCTTCTGTAGGATGTGTTTCCTTTAAAATTTTAATAATCACCAATTGAAGCAGAAGAGCTTTTTTTATAGGACTGTTTTTGCAAGCCTGCAAGTCCAATGAAATAGCTGAGCTTTACAAATATTTTAACAGTGAAAGGCACAGTCATCCCGGTACACCACTTTTCAGGAGGCTGTGTTAAAAGAAGGTGTTTAGAATATATAGAGAGACGTGTGTGCTTGCTGTTATTTCAGATGTATAGGAGAGTTTTATTAACAGACATCATCTCTGAGCACTGCTGAAACACTAGCTCTTTTTCTAGGTGCTAAAATAGGAGCTGAGCTCTTTTAAAATCTAGAGAACGCTGAGCACTTGAAAATGTGTCTGTGAGCTCATTTGAAAGTTTGGTCCATAATGAAAAAGCAACGCAAGTAGCAATAATGTGGCACTTAATTAAAAACCTTTTGAATATAAAGTGTTATGAATTTTGATTCTTACAAAATTGCAGAAAATGTGCTTTATATTACGGGACAGCATGCGACAACCATACATCAGCGGACCTCTTGGAAAAAAATTTGACTACTTCCAAAGTAAATCACCGCTTAGCATAAATAAAATCAGCACCAGCCAACCGAGCAATACTACACCAAAGTATTTAATATCATTTCATTTGGAAATGCAAAGCAGTTGTCTCAACATGGAATTTCTGTTCCCAAGGACCCGATGAAGGGCTTGGTTTTTTTTACTCCTTAGACTAGAGGATCTGCTGTCTGTCTGGCTCTTCTTTCCTGAGCTCTTGCATATTGCATCTAGGTTGAAGTAAATGTTGAAGACTGAGAACACAGTGATTTATCAAATGTGATGTATTTTCCACTGGCAACAGAACACTTGCAACTTCCTTGGAAGAAATGGTGGGGTTTTTCATACATTTCTGCTGCGAAATTGCTACTGTTGTTAAAATGTTTTGCAGAAAAGAATGGTGGGAAGTAAAAACCCATTTATTTCTTAATTAGCAACAACGTCAATGCTTTACGTTTCACTCAGACATAAGATAGCCAAGTATCCAGTGCTGTGTAGCTCATGCAGTCGACTATTGTGCCGGAGAGCTCCTTTCTCCCCGTGCTTTGGGTGGTTGTGCCATCTGCATTGCAAGTGAAATCCATATCCGTATTTCAGTGTGCTTTTTGCTCTGCAGTAAAAGTCTTTGAAGGGAAAACATGTGTTATTAAGTAATAGCAAGATTATTGATATTGTCTGTTTGAACCATGTTAGCGTCTGCTCAGTAATCTCTAAATGCTGTTACTTTTCAACAGCGTCCTGTAATAAATTAAAGTGAAACTTAAATTTATACTTGATAGGATCCCGATTCAGGAGGGGGTTTCAGTCCTATTTTCGTTATACATCAGTGTATACCTTGCTGAAAAGTGATATTCATCCCCATTAGACCAATGTAGTTGGAATTGTTGCAGTTATATGCCACACATCAACAGCTTGTTTCCTCTCTTATTAAAAATGTGATACGCACGGAAATCTGGTTGCATCTGAAAGGGTGAAAATAGGTATCAAAAGCAAATCAAAGATTTTGTAACAGAGCACTGGCGCATACCTTCCAAAGTATCACTTCATAAAGCAGATCTATAGAAGCTAGACCCCGGCATGTATTTTCAAATGAAGCCTCTTAGCATGTTGAGGCTGCTTTTTGTGACCTAATGGTGATTTTAAATGGATAGATTTAACTAGAGAGGTTTTCTTGCACATGACCTTTAAAAGGGAAAAAGAACAATGTTAGCATTCAACCCAAACCCCGTAGTCTGGCACTTTGTATACCATATCATTACTAGCAAAATTTAAAGGAAAACTGCACCCATTTCACTCAGCCCAGCAATAGGAAAGTTCACAGGCTAAGAAGCACTTGTCACCATTTTTTAAATTACAATTGGCATTCCTGAGGAGGCAGCCATTTTACTGAAATATGATCTATCTATTCTATCTATCTCGCTGGCTGTCCAGCTGGTGTGCTCGAGAACGTCTGTCACACACCCTGGTGTGGAAGTGGTACCTGAATTATAAAAACGTATAATCGTCCAAAGATTATGTTCTGGCTTCGTGGAGTGCAGCACAGGATGTGGATGAAAACATGCGCTTCCTCTCTTTCAGCAGAAACTGAGCTGTTACGGGGTGGATTTGGACTGTCTCATGAGCGGTGTGGTATCGGACTTTTTTCATGACTGTGCTTTCCTGTTTCCGAATGCCCCTTTGGTTCGAATCTAATAATTGCCTAGCTTGTGTGGTTAAGAAAGCAGGTTTTCAGTTGGAAAGAAACCATAAACCAACGCAATGATATTTGTGTGAGTAGGAACGTGGCCTGAAACAGCAACCTTCTGAGCAGTCGGGTACCCCATTTTGTCTCGATGGCCTGCTAACTTGGAGCAATCCTGGTGACCGTCAAGTTTTGAAGACAAACTTTTTGCTTCCCTTCTCCTACTTTTTTGACTTGTGTTGTAGTATGTAGGGACTCTAAACAAATCGGGGTGGTGTGCTGTTAAATATGACAAATGCAAAATAAAAGTCTGACCCTTCCACAAAGTGGAATAAGTCAGAGAAAAAGTTGATAAGGAAAGACTACAGCATGTATTATTAAATGAGCAAAGGCGGCGAAATGAATGATATGCAGGTAAAATAACACTGTGCTACAAGAGTTGCCTGGCTTTGATGTGCTCTTCATGCCCTTTGTAGTGTAGAAGACCAGAATGCCGCACGATGACCCTCTGGAGTTTATTGTAGTTCATCTTTAGTCCTGGGTTCAGCAAATTGCTAAAAAGGGGGCAAGTGCATAGCTCACCCTGACCAGGGCCATACCTGCTGGAAAGAGGTATAACCTCTTGGACAGCTGACATTGAAGAAAGAATATCAGGCTGCAGGTACCATCTGGAAACCCAAGAACAGCACCACCTTGACATAAATCCGGATAAGCCAGAGATAGGTTTTGGGCAGTTCTTCAATAAAGTGTGCCCATAAAAATGAAGGCCGGTGTCCCAGGTTGTGTATTGGTTCAAACTTCTTTAAGTGCTTTTAGGATTTCCACTTTTGGAAATTGACCGAATCATGAAAAGCAGAGTGATGTATTATCAAGCTGGTATTGAGGCACTAATTGTTGGGTTTGACATCATTTGCAGTACTGGCATCGAGGAAGCTCAGTGTAGAAGATGCGGTATATGAGTTCATACATCACTTGTTCAATATTGTTTTAAAGATCTATACAAATTATGTGTAATTAGCTAGTACTTCATCTGTGCTGAGTTGCACTAACATCGTTAAAGACGATGAATGTTGGCTGATTCTTGTTGCTGAGATTCTTGTACTAGTGTGTTTCCTTTCATGGGCGGCACCTTCTCAAAGCTAGCTCAGCGTCAGCTTCTGTCTTTGGTCTAATGCGGATATTTTCAAAAGATGCGCACTGCTGCCACTAGACTTAAGAGATCTTGGTTATAGTTAGAAATACTGAAAAGTACATTGAACTAAGATTTTCAGGCAGCTTCCCATACAAACTTTTAGATTGTTGAGCGGAGCAAAACTGGTATCGTTTTTCTTTAAATAACGTATTTTGCTCCTGAAAACATGAATTCTTTGTAATAATAGGTAAACTGTCCTTGTTGTTCATAAACATCTTATTTATGCATCTTCACTGTTGTGATAAATTAACTGGGTTTGTTTTATATTTCCCTACAGTTTACTTTAAATAATCCTTCACAGTCTTTCACCACAAGACCACATAAGATTCCTTTTTTAATACCCAGAATGCTGAAATAGCATTTTGAGCACAGACTGTAATGCATAACAAGTGTATAATTTCTTATTGGGAATGCTGTGCAAAAACTTGTTTTCCTATCAGCCAGTCTAAATTTTTTGCTTAATTCACTAGAACCCCTGTGTATCTACAGGGGTAATTTATAATTAGAGCTGCAGCAAGCAGTGTGCTGGAGAGGCATACGTTTATGGACAAGCCTGTTAGGCTTCGTTCCAGATCTGAGCCCCTACACGCCTCCATTTGGCCAACCGCCTTCAAGCTGGGCTTACAGTTTAAGGGGGGATTTTTCTTGACTAATTTGAAAAAAAATAGCAAGCTCCCTAAGCTCTGGACCCCTTTGCAAATGAGCTAGGAGAGGGGTGTGCATGCGCGTGCGTTTGAAATGATCCATCTGTATTAACCTGGGTTCTGCGCAGTTTGGTGCAGGAGGTGGTGTCTTTTATTCTGCTAAAGCATCATACACGTTTATGGCACTATATAAATAATAGTAATACAGCAATAATCTAAGTCATTCCATCAAGGTCTCACACTCCAAAGACTACGCCCATGATTCTGATTTTTAAAAGCGTCACATTGCAGAGGAGAGAAGGAAAAGGAGGAAAAAAGAAGCCAGATTCTGCATTTGTGGCTGATTCAGCAGCTGAGGGTGAACACGGCTTTGCATACTACCAAAACTTCTGCACGCTCCCAAAAGAGTCTCCTGATATTGCTTATTATTTTTCTTGTATATGCTTCCACCACAAAACCACAGAAAAGGAAGTGTGGTAGGAGTGAAAGGGAGGAAAGAGAGAAATTAAATAGATGAGGCACATGAATTACGTCATTTTGTTACTGCTGAACAAATAAGAGATTTTTATATTTACATTCGAAGTACCACAGTCAGCTGAAATTGGTGGGAAGCTTTCCAGTGATTTTGGAAAGTTGTTAAGTCATCAGGCAATACTACTACCACAACGCTTCCCACTGGTTACTTCCAAGGCAGAAGTTTCCACTGCTGTTGCTATTTGTTTAAAACTGAGCCCCATCCTAGAGATGTGATATTTTCAGTCACCCTTTTTTTGCCTTCCACTTCATTTTTCTGCCCCTCACCAAGGCTCCAGCCTACAAATGCGTGCACAAAGATTTCTGCATTAACATCCATTCAGCTCTGGCTCACAAACTTTACAGGCTTTCCCAAGCAGAAGGAAATCTTTGCTGTTGGAATCGCTGTTTCCCTAACTCACCTTCTCTTCCCTACATCCTTAATTTCTCCAGGAGTTTCATATAGCCTTTATGTCTTTCCCTGATAGGTACGGAATCATCTCTGTTCCGTATAGCATTTGCCTGCTTCTTCAAAACAGTGAACTATTGGCAGGCTAACCTATAAAATGGGAGCTAAATATGCTTATGTAAATGCTTTACAAAATTGCAGCATTTTGAATATAAGAATTGTCCTCTCTTTAATGTGTAGTTTATGTTTGACTCAAAACATTGGCTTAGATTAAAAGACTGTATGTGCGTTGAAGAGGAAAGCCTCGAAGCTTTCAGGATTCTTAATTTGGTCCCGTTTTGATTCAGGAGACTCAAACGGTATCCCTCAGTGCCCTTTATTCGCCATCAAAAATAATTCTTACATTTGCAAGGGGCAACAAGAAAAAAAAAGTTAGGTTCAAAATAATTGGGTGAGGTGCTTTTCAGGAGAATTAATGTAACAAGAGCTGCTAAACTTATTGCACTTAAAAACACAAATAAGAGTGTTGGACAGAAGTTGTCAGTAGGTGGTCTCTTAATATCGCACCAGTTTTGAAGTTATGAAAAGGAGCAAGACTTTTTGAAATCTAGAAAAGAAAGAAAGAAAAGCTGGAAACCAAGTGAAAGAGAAGAGTCGCAGCACCGGTGACCCGAGAAACCTCATTGCTCCACTTATACTGGCACAATGTCACGTTCTCAGCCACTCCATCACCAGCAAGGGAAAAAAAAAGCTTTTCCTTTCCTTTTAGTCAAAGGCAGTGGGTAAGCAGAGCACGCGGTTCAGAGGGTCATTAAAAAGCATCAAAGGAGGCAGCCTCATGATGGTAATAAGACGGCTGCAAGGAAATAAAGTGGGCATTGATCTGCACTATCGAGTGTGACATTTTAACCGAAGCTAAAAGCCAAGAGCAGATCTAGCCCTCTTATTCATCTGCCTGCCTGTTTTAGTAAATTGTCTTTTTTTTTCCTCCAACCAGTGGCCTCAGAGGTCACTTCATATTAGCTGGCTTGTTAATACCAAGGCAATCAATACTTAATCAACAAGTAATGGGATTTTGCAGTCATCCTGTATGATCTTTCAATAAAGCCCCGAATCTATCTCAGCCCATTCAGAGCCTGACTAAAGGTGCACGATTGCTGCAGAGCAGGGATTTGATGGTCTGATGCTCTTAGGCTGATCTGCATCTGATTAAGACACCATGCAGCCACTGTCCTTCACCCTTTTGTTCCTTTATTCCCGTATAATGTAGCACGGCACAGAAATTCGTCATCTTAGCTTTTAGATTCAACAGCAAAGGAACTAATATTTCCTTAGTGCGTGATGATCCAGCCTCTTGGTCATGATATGCAACCAAAAAAAAACCAGCACAGGGGGGAGGGAAATTACAGGAGAGACAGTGACAGGTTTCATGTATTGCCTAAGACAACACAGTCATAACGAATGGGTCCAAACCACCCTTTTCATCTCTACTCTCTCTATCCTCCTTACTGAGAAAGATGTGCTAATGTAACAGATGTAGTCACTGGACATGGCTGTATGAGAACAGGCATTACAGATGATTCACTGGGTCAGGAAAAAGGAACAAAAGCCAAAATTACAGGCTTCTCGAAACATCCATCTCTCTTCAGACCTTCAAGTACATTGTTGACAAGGCTTGAGGGTAGCACTGTCTTAGGCTAATTGTTCTACCCACCCTGATGAAACATCCCTTCTTCTGCCATTGTTCCCAGAAACTCTGTTTGTGCTAATACCGTCCAAGGAGGAATCCTAAACAGAATCAGCCAGGAAACAGCCCACACTTTCTGCTCTCCGAAAGCAGCGAGAAAAGCTGGGAAGAGGAACAGCAGTAGACATAGATGTTAGGGACCTGTGGCAAACTTTACCAGCTATTTCCTGCTTCTTGGACTTAGAAGAAACATTCGTTGAGGAAGGATTTGTCCAAGAGAACAAGTGAGTGAGATAGCAATAAGGGAATATGAAGAAAAGATGATTGCTGACATAAAACATGCGGAGATCAAACTAAGCAGCTTCAAGGGGGCACCTGCTCCTTCAATGGCAGGATTGACGCATGACTGCTGATGGCGAGGGCTATGCCGGGGAGGATTGCCGCTCTCTGTGCACAGAATATGAACCTGGTATTTGTGCCTTTTTGTTCACTCCCGTTACTGGCAGAAGGGTAATACACAGTATGCATGTGTATGAAAACACGCTCTTCTGAGTCACTTTGTGTTTTATTTTTGTGGATATGAATCTCTGGAAACTGAGCCTGTGTTTCGCATTTTCCACTCTCCTCAGGGGCTGGGGAGTTCACACAGCTTCAAGCAATGGCCTTTCTTTCAGTTCTGAGCTGCTGTTTTCTCCTATCCTGTTGAATTTGTTTCACCTACACTACCTGCCCACGCAGTGTGCCTGCACGTGCAGCACTGATGGTGCGGGCAGCGGGAGTGGGGTGGGGATGTGTCCTGCCTGTCCCATTGAACGGGGCACAGGAGGGAGCTGCATCAGGTGTGAGATGTCCCCGGCACCTTTGCGGCAGGCTGCAAATGCCATCCCTGGAGCTTTGGAAGTGCATGCCGGTGCATATCCCAGGTGGCCATTGCAGAGCGGAGAGAAATACAGCAGCTCAGACACAGCCTACTCCTGTTAGATATATCGAGAAGATATTTTTTTAATTACCTCTGGAGTATTTTATTTGGTACTGCCAGCAAAAGTAGCTCGCAGGTTCACATCCATTCTTCCAATATGGTTGGCAGAAGAGGACTCTTATTTCGGTGTGGAAGCACGCAAGGGTATGGATCACGGCTTTGTTTTCCGTGAGTTCCTCTTGGGCGTTGTGAGTGCCTGGGGCCTACATGGAGGCAGGCAGGCTGGAAAGAGCCCTTTGCTCCAGCAGGTTCAACGGCAGGGATTGCTGGGGGTGGGTAGTGGGTAGTAGCCGTGCACAAGGTGCAGGGAGCGCTTCACACAGCGGGCTCATTTTCCCCCAGACACCGAGGGTGTTTGCTGTGGCTACAGTCCCCTTTGGACAGGCCATTTTTGGTATGGATACATTCCAGAAAAGATCCATCCGTGCCTGGTGGCTGAGTGCTGCAGTCATTCCCGTTTGAGTAAGCACTGAAAACAGGAGACCGTTTTTATGCCTATACAAAAGCCAGGATCAACTTGGGCCAGAGCGTGAACAGGGACTGAGTGGTGTTGGGCAAAAATCAGGATTGGCTCACACATCAGTCCAATCCTTTAATCAGAATGAATTGAACTCTAATCTACTTCTTGGCAATGAGCAAATAGGCAGTCTTGGATATAGATGCTGTTCTGTTTCATGGATATATGTGTTTGTGCGGAGTATGGGGGCGCGGGTTAAAATTAGAGCCGTGTGAGCCCTGTAGGGTTCCATTCATGATGAGGTTTGCAAACTAATCTGTGTTGCTTGATTTACAGGGATTGGAAACAAACCAAACCTCGTAGATTTGTTTGAAGGGTTTTGTGTGATGTGGGGATAGGAGCTCCATCTGTACTTGCTCACTTGCGTTTTCCCTGAGCTAACCTTCCCTAGATAAGGCAGGAAGATCTTAGGGTTTCATGGTGAATAAGTGCATAGAAAGGAGCCAGCACTTTTGGCTTCAGTCGTTGTTCTAACAAATGCTGAGTTTCATGAGTTATATTTTCTTATAAAAAATGCGGTCTCCAGGTAATGATTTACTTGTTCTTCTCCAGCGCTAGCGTTGCTTCTCTTCCACAGCTGTTTCCTGGCTGGATCTTAGGTCACGTATTTGTTCTCACCTCCTTAAAACATCACTAGAGAGACCCTAAGAAACTGTTAAGTCTCTTATTCTGTGATCCCTGTGGAAGAACCAGGAAGACAACTGGTATATTGCTTGTCTTGAAGCTTCTGTTTCATAGCATTTATGTTAATTGGAGCTAATCATCACTTTGAAAGGGATACTGGGACCTGTCTCACCTTCTGGTGGCAGGACGGGGAACTACTTTGGAATGGCTTATACAACAATGGAAGAGTCAGTCAATGAAGAACCAACTGAATGATTAAATATAACAAGTATCAGCTACTAGCAATTCGTGTTGATTTGTTAAGTGTATTGAGAACTGCAAAAATCCTAGCTGTAACACTGATTTTGGCCTACTTTATATATAGCTCCTGAAATAACTCTTTACCTTGCATGGGAAGATAAACCTGGTAGCTCTGAAATGGTTATGATAAAGCCAAGAATGTCTTTATTTGGCTGAACTTCAAACCTTCAAATCCCGTGCAGTGCCATGTTGTCATTAACTACTGTGGGCCAGGTTTTCAGAGAGAGGCAGGCACGTTTCTGTAAAAATTGGAGACTTTTTCGTAGAGCATCTGCTCAGGATTTGAGGCAGTAGCTGAGCAGTCTTGAATGCAGTGTCCTCCGGGGCTAAAGTATCCCTTCTAGGAGATGGCAATCAGCTAACCCTTTCACATATCTCTTTTCTGCGCTGTAGCTACTGCTGCCAGAATCAATAGCAGCTGTAATGACCAAGCACATGGATGACACACCTAAGAGCGAGACTTACGTGTCAGGGAGCTGGGGCAGGCTGGGGGAAGCTGGCAAGTTACACCTTGGGCGTGAGGAAAGCTGGAAATTAAACAAGGGAGGAGGACAAGGAAAGTGCGGTGCCTCAACAGATGACTGCTGAGGACAGGTCCGCTTCAAGTTCCATGTTGCCGTCGCCGGTGCGTCACTGTCCTGCTGCAATCCCGATTTCCCCTTCTGCAGGGGTACAGAAGTTATCCCAGGTAGTCCCGAGCCGAGGGAGCCCATGCTGCTCCACCAGCTGAACCTGTGCTGCTCATTGCTGTGGCCACCCTCGTGCCGAGGGGAGCTGCGGTTTGCCCCCACGGCCTCCTGCCAGTGGTTTAACCCCTGTGATATGCCTGTGGGTGGAAGCTGAAGATATCGCTGATATTGTGTGATGGAGGGGCCTTAAAGCAAAAAAAAAGAAAAAAAGTTGCTGTTTTTCAGAGTGCTCATTGTTCTCCATCATCGGTGAGTTTTGGGCTGAATCTCTCTTTTCTGTGGGCAGGAGGTTATCTGCAGCTTAATTTGCCATTCTCGAGAGTCGCAGGTTTAACTCGGAGAATTAGCAATTGCTCTGGACAGTGTTGCTGTTAGCAGGGGGGTTTGAACTCTGAATGGGAAAGATCAACAAAGTGTCTCATAGGCATTTTGTAAGCGATGACAGACTACAGCGAGTTACCAGGAGGCTATATTAGGTAGAAATCTTACATGTAGCTTGGAATGGGATAAGGGGAAAAGTGGAGATAGGGAAGAACATGTGACTATTTTTGTCCATCAGCCAGATACCTATTGGTCAGTTCGTTACAGAGGTTGCCTGGAAAGGTCAGCAGCAGCTCAGTGAGCTGTGCTGCAAAACATGCCTGGGCTAAACCGAAACATTCATTCCTGCATGAGCCAGGCAATCTCACAACTATCAACTGTGAGCTGCAGTGTGGACAACGACTATCCTATTCTTGTCTTATGGACGTGTTGGTACTAGTCAGTTATGACACCTTTTATCAGTTCCAGAAAACAGCCTTGTTTTCTGCAGTGTATCGTTTCTTTTCTGCTGGGTTTTGGTACGGTGTACTTCGGTTCAAGCTGTGTGCCTTGCACATAAAGCGAGCTACTGGAGTCTGCTCGCAGGCTGACCCCTTTGCACTGAGACAGGACAATGGCAGTGCGACCTGCATTACTCAAATTCCAGCCTTCACGGAGCTGTCATCAGCATGCCTGGAAAATTAATGTCATTACGCTGTCGCTCGAGGCTTGGCATGACTGCTTCTCGCCTGCCTGGGAGAGGAAGCCACGGCAGAAAGTGAATATCGTGGCTTACTGCTGCAAGGGAGGGACAAGCACTACCGAGAGCTGATGGGATATTTGTCTTCATGAGTTTTGCAAATGGAATTCTGCACTCTCTGTTTAGTACTGTAAGCTTTTTGTGTATTTGCAACACTATCTTTCAGTGGTTACTGAAATCTGTGCTAACTAGGGACTGATTTGACTGCTGTTATTCAATGTGGTGTTGTGACACTTTCCAATTTCCACTGGGCATTATCTTGAACAAGAAGGGCGAGGGTGCAACAGCTTTTCTCCGCTCTTGATTTAAATGCATCTCTTCCACTGTTCTCCCCTGCAACATTTCTTTGTAGGGCTTCTTGACATGAAACAAACTCATACTGTTACAGCCGGTGAATGGAGTTGTGAATATATTTCTTGTCCTCGACAGCAGTGGCACTCAGCAAACCGAATAACTGTTTAACTATGCAAGGGTACTGAGCGTCCTCACATCAGCCTTTCGAGTACCTTTGGGGGAGTGGTTTTATTTGCAGGTAGATGGAAAAGCCGCAAGAGAACCAAGGAGCAAGAGAGGAGAGAAAGGGACATTGCTGCCTCTTCTTCTTCCATTGCAGCAAGCCAGTCCACTGCTGCCTTTCCGACCCTAAAGATCCTGTGAGGAGCCGCAGTGGAACCTACTTCCTCTGAAATAAGAACCAAATAATAAGAGATCCTTGTGGGGCAGCATGATCTCTCTTGGATCGGTCCTACAGTGTGATCCCTGGCCTGTGCTGGAAGTTGGCTCTCTGAACACCCCTTGTACCCACCCATTCCCAGATGTCAAGCAAGTGGTGTCTTAACTTAAATCTTAATATTTCTTCCCAAAGCGGCTGTGAGATTTTAGATGATGCAATTTATTTTGAGTTTTCTCCCTCTTTTACCCGCTTTGGTTTAAGCTGGTAGTGGGAGCACTGAAGTGCTGAGAGAACAGTGTGTGGCTTTCACAGCAAGCCTCATCCTACAAAATCAGCAAGTAAACGAAATCTTGCCTGACACAGGGAGCTTTCAGGGCAAGGACAAGCATCCAGTAACGATCAAAACTTCAAAATGGCAAGGCCTCCTAGCCAGGCACCTACTGTGTGATGAAGAAGCTCAGAAGTCTATACAAAAGCTGTAAGACGTTGATTAGTATCACCACACAGTAACTGTGTACATGACATTAACCAACAAATATCTTCTCTGAGTGTTACTTGTTGCATTGTTCGTTCGTTTGCATTATGAATATCCAGATCAATGAGACCAGATTCCTAACTCTTCATCTTCCCTTTAAGTATCTATCAATAGATAAAGTCCTGTTCCATATAAATGTGAATTAAATAATGTGGACTAAATAAAGAGAAGAGACTGAGATGCACTTAAAAATATGTAAGAAGGCAGATATTTCTCTTGTACCTATTGCACATACATGCAAACCCGCACCGTAAGTGCGTGCTACCCAGGAATTTGTTTCTCTGGCTTGAGCGTTGTGGTGAGTGCACACAGAAGTAACAAAACAATTGACATGGTGCACTGACCTCTGTTAAACAGTTGTTTATTTCGCTGTTTCTGCTAATAACCCAAAATGTCACAAGTACAAAGTGCGTCCTCTCCCTCTCCCTCTCCCTCTCCCTCTCCCTCTCCCTCTCCCTCTCCCTCTCCCTCTCCCTCTCCCTCTCCCTCTCCCTCTCCCTCTCCCTCTCCCTCTCCTCTTTTTTTCCCAAGTGCTAGCCATGCAGGACTCACTGAAGGCAAAACCAAATCATGTCCCGAATAAACAACACAAAGGACCAATGTTAGAGGGGAGGGCTGTGCAGGGGGAGTGAATGGGGTGCTGTTTGGAGCAAATCAGGTGTGTTCTCTGAAGGGCCCAGGGACCTCCCAGCAGAATAGGAAAAGACAGCATTTCGGTGCCAGGAGCGGAGCTGGCCTGGCAGCGCTGCAGAGCTGTCCAGCTCTGGAAGCTCAGGTGTCTCCAGGCATGCACATGGCAGCTCTTGTTATCTCACAGCAGTGACATCCTGTGCCTTTCACACTTGATTTTTGCTCTCAGAAAAAAAATGACTTCAATATTCAGGGCAAAACTGTGCTCATTTATAAGTGGGTCTGTGGAAAAATAATGCTTTTTTAATGTGCTGCTCCACCTCGCTGCTTTGGTGACTGGGGAAATAGTGTAGCATCTCTTTAACTTCTATATCTACAAGTCCTTTCTTAGGGTCCAGTTTTATTTCAGATGACTTCCGCTTGAGCGTCTCTTTGTCGTAATAGCTATAGAACCGCTTAATGTTTGCATTGGAAGTCCTTTCCTCAAAGGGAATTTTTGATCGATGATGTATCAGGAGCTACTGTTCTTGGCCTGGGATAGCTGAGAAATGTGGAAGGGGCTGAACAGAGTGTCTGTGTTTATGTTCCAGGGAAAAGGCCCATCTGGACTTGCTCTGCCTTGTGCCTTGCTCTTTAGAGGTCCAGTTGCAAAATGACAACTTTCTTTCACAATGACAATTACTTCTGAAACAAGCAGTCATGCTTAGCAGTGTCTGTCTGATTGCCAATATTTACCTTGCTTTATTACATTACTGTAAACTTTGGTTGGCTATCAGAGCCAGTTGATGACTCTGACAATTTGGAATCTGAAGGGCTCTTATGAAATTAAACACCGCCTTTGCGTGCCATCCGAGCCTCTAGCTGGGCAAGTGAAAATAAATGTTCGAAAGGTTGTACTTTATATAGCCACAGACTTGACCTCTAAGTGCCTTAAAAGGGCTCACATACTTAAAGGTGCATTACCAGGCCTTACACTAATTCACTGTGATAGCTAAAGTGCTTTGTGTATACCACAAGAGACCAGAAGCCCTTGAGGATCCTTTAGAGCAGAGCATGTGGGCAGTTAACATTATTCAGCTTGAATTTTGTATTTGCAGCCAGTCATGAGTGAAAGTAGGGGTAGACTATTTGCATATTGTTTTGGTATAAAGCTAGAAAAATGCTTCCATATGTGTAAGTCATGTAACTTCATCCCGTGTGTTTCTTAGATGCCTGGAAAATCCTAAATAAGATGAGGCCCTTTCTTTCTATTTTCTTATTTTTTCTTTTCTTCTTTTCCCCACTGAGAATTTCTTGGGAGCATTCATCCCTCCCTCTCTTTAAGTTTGCTGGTCTAAGCAGGAATACTTGAGACTGATTTTAATTCTTAACTAGATGGACATGATTTATTAATTCACATTTGAAATAACAATTGCAGTCGGAAGGAATCAGCTGAAAGCCTTAATTACATTGGAAAATATGCTTCAGTGTAGCATGGCCCCATCCAGCTTTCAGAATGCATAATTATCATCATTTTTTAATTTTTATATTTGAAAAATTGTGATGGAGACCAGACTCTGCTGGCTACTCGCACTGCTTCAAAGCAATGCCTAAATCAGAAGTGAGTCTTTAAATAGATCATTTTCTTACTTGCTTGTTAGTGCCCAACCACATATGTAGACTTACTGCGCAGGGTTTGGCCTCAGTGTTTTGCGTATTATTTTTACATCTGAGCCAACTAGCAGTTTCTGTGCCCAATTCCAAGGAAAAAAAGATGTTAAACTGTGAACGCACACTGGCATATGAGCTGAGATTAGGTAATTTGAGATCACTCCATAGAAATCACATATGGGCTTTGGAGACTGGGAATTCATTCCTGTTCAAACAGTGACCAAATGGGGAATGGGGAAAAGCGAGATCAAGGTAATTAAAAAACAAACAACAAACCACTGAACTTCCTGAAAAGAAAAAATGCACCAGAGAACAAAAAAGAAAAAACAAAGCCCTCCTTGCCTTAATCTTGAAAAAATATGACGGTTGAGAGAGATATTGGCCCACTCAACCCAAATGAGGTAACACATGAGCACGTCTAGCTACGACTGCAATGCCTGTCAGCATTCTGTCTCTTAAGACTCCTGAGTATTTGCCTTCATTCTGTGTCTGTCTTTCTTCACTCTATATTTGCTGTTTTCTTACCATCTTTTATCTTCCCCTTGACCCTCTTGCCCTCATTCTGTTATCTAGGTTAGCTATTTATTAAGTTTACTATAACACTGGTACTAGTTAAGGAAAACTGCTGTAAAGTCAGTCCATTGTGAGAACGATCACTTTTTTATTTTTGAGTTTGAGACACCTAGAAAATCTGTGCAGAGTTCACTTCAAGATTTGTGTTAAAAAGGAAATCTAATTTTTTTCCAAGTCCTTGTTCAGAACTGTGATTTGGCAAAAAAATGGTCATAGCCCTGGTCTGGCATTGGACGTAAAACCAAGGCTGAGAGGTGCCAGGAAGAGGTGAATAGGTTTGCTCCTTTTCAGTTATGAGTACGGATAGGACTGAAGTAAGGTCCACAGGAGCCCAGCTGCCGGGGTAGGAAGCTATAAGAAGGTCCCGGTAGTTAGCGAGGCTGGGACCCTACTTCATGACTTATGCCAAGGCCTCTTGCAACCTTCTCTTGGCAGTAATTTCCATTTCAAAGTATGTCCTGACGTCCTGGAGGAAAACTTCCACCTGAGGGCTAGAGAGTTACAGAGCAGACTACAGAGTCTGTTCATCCAGTGTAAAATACTAGATAAAGTGTGGGTTGGCTTATGGGAGAACAGTATGACTGGCAACATGAAAACCCAATCCCTCAATATCCTGCACTCGGTGAAAAGTACTGCATGGTGTGGTTTCATGGTAAGACCTGGAAATGGTGGAGCTGTAGGACAAGGAGCTCTTCAATTCTTCATTAGATTTTCCTGACCGTCTGTGAGCCGCGGGAGCCCCTCTCCCTTAGCATCTCCCCAGCCTCAGCCCCAGCAGAGAGGAGGCATGAAGCAAAATGTATAGGTGGTCATATAGGATGCTGTAGAGGGCTGAAGGAGAATAGTTCATCTTGACTGTTATCATCTGGATAGAGAGAAGAACCCAATCCAAAACCTCATTGTAATTAGACAGGAGACGGGAAGGGGAGGATTCTGATGCTCGGGCCAGAGGAGAAGCTATGGATTGGTATGTGGCAGACACCACAAAAGCCACAGGGTTATTTTCTTGTCCTAAGCACAGGTTAAAGCGGCACTCGGGTATTGGAAAACATTAAAACTTTTCACTGGCAAGACGATGCTGTGTGGGGTGACCTAAAGAGAGTGAAACTTTATGAAGAGAAGTCTGCCCAGAACAGAATGGGAGGCAGGCTCCACAGGCCATGTAGGCTGTGTTTGTCAGTGTAGGAGCAGAAATAACTTTTTTGCACTGTATCTACCAGGCTCTGGATAAGGAGCACGGTTTGCTTACCAAGCTATTGAGAAAATAGATTACCAAATGCTGAAAATATATATTTCCTCCTCAGCAAAGGGCACTTCCCAGGCTTTTTCTGAAACAGAGTAGTCTGAAATCATACAGAGCAGTACAGGAGTAATTGGTTAAAACAGGGGGAAGGAAGTACTGCTGTAACCACTCTGTGTCCTTGACGAATGTTAAAGGCTTTTGCCTTTTCTCTCCAAATTTGATGAAACTTCTTACACCTGTATGCATGCAGAAATGTACTTCTGAAGTAAAACATGTTAAGTGCTCTTCAGAAGTCATTGTTAAAATACAGAGGAGGATCCTTCTTTTATTCTGAGTCCTTCCTTCAGATGTGCACAAGTCTTCAAATATTTTTACAGGGAATCGGTATGGTGGAAAGCTCTTTGTGTTATGACTTACATGATGAAATAACTCCACTTATTCTGGCCCTTAAAAGATGGAAATGGTACTGTTTGTCTATGCTCTTCCTTAGCAGCTTTTGCCCAGTGTAGCATTCACAGTATTGAACCCCAAACCTACACGACACACCTACAGGGTATCTCATTAGCTCTTCAGATCTTCCACAAAACTTATCTTTGCTCTCCTCCCTGGGCCCGCTGAGGACCACCACCCGTTGGCTGGCTGGTGAGCACACATCATGTACGATACAGCCTTTTTTTTGTGCATGGGGCTTACTTAGACCTGAAGTGATGTCTTGCTAGAGCTGGGAGATGCTGCAGAACTTCACCGATGGGCTCCTGACCGTTCTGTGACTTGGAAATGGCCATTTTTTTAAAAAGGTTTGTGAATGTTTATAGGAAAAGGCAGTGAGAGATCTAACAGGATAGCTGTACCTGGTAAATTCACCTCTTCTGTCCCTTCAACTGACTAGTGATAAATAAGGCAAATGCAAGACTGTGCTTGAAAATATAAGAGCAAAAGAACAATCTTTTCTCCTCTTGGCATGGCTTCCGACAATGTTTGCTGTCTGCCAGCGTCGCTGTGAGTTACAGTACACCGGGTCATCGTTACCTACGTGGAGCCAATGGGGGCAAGAATAACCCTAGAAACAGTCTATTTTCTGTCACTGAGAAGTGTTGTTCTCTACCCCTCTGATACATCCAACTACTTGATGTGTAAAAATGACTGGAGTTATGTTCAAGCTGTTTTGTCCATCCCTTCCCAGCCATAATACTGGTTAAACAGATACACGCATATATGTATATATTGCATATATGCATATATAGAAAAATATACATGCGCACCCTGAAACATATACATGTAATGCTCTTGTACGTGGCGAGCTCATCAGCTGTCTGCTTGAGAAAAGCAGGACAAAGCTCTGGGCAAACTGAAGGTGAGGGAAGAGAATCAAGACTGATCTCTCAAGGAGGGAGACAGTTTCAGCGAGCAAAGCAGCTCAGTCATTTTGGAGACGGAGGATTTCTGTGAGCAGAGAGCATTGTTGCTTTAGGATCTGATTTTATTCTGAATGTTTGAGTACTTAATGAGGAGTAACACCACAACAAGAGCAAAGTAAGAATTGTTGGTGCAAAAATGATATCCTTATCTGACCCCCGGCAGTGAAGTTTCTGAGCATTAAGCACCTCCTTGTTCCTTGGCCATGAAAGAAGTTTATTTTTATTCCCGTTTTAATTATAGGAAACTGAGAATTAGGGAGACGATAATGCGGACTTTTAAAGTCCTGTTTAAATAACTAGGTATAGAAAGAGGGCAGCATGCCAGGAAAAGAAGGTCTTCTGAAAACATTTCTGCAAACATCAAGAGGGAGCCAAATGCTTTCTGCTATGCTGGCCCTCCTGGGAAGGACATTTTCTGCAAACCTGGCCTTAATTGGCGCTGAGCACTGGAAAATTCTGGTCCTCTACCCAGCATTATGGCATTATGGGTCAGATCGGTGTATCTGTTGCATTAGACCATCCATCCTCTGATTCAATCTTTGTCCTGGCTGTACATGCCCAATTTTATTTTGGTTTATTTGTGAAGAGCAAATTCAGGAGGAAAAAAAAATTTTTTTTCTCTCTCTCTCCTTTTTTTTTTCTGTCCTTCTCATCTTTCAGCCTGGGATTTACAGTAGCATGGCCCGTTCTACCCCTTCCAAAATGCACTGAAAAGGAGCCATCTGTGGGTTCCCTCTGTTGATATATTTCCAAAAGACCTTGCAAAGTGACATTAATTGTTTTGACTGTGTGCACCTATTCATTATTACACACTGCTGCCCGACTCTCTTGCCTTTTTTTTCTTTCTTCAAGTAATAATCTTGCACTATACTCAAATATTTGTGTACAGTCAGCTGAGAGGGAGTCAGCCGAGAAGCCTTCCTGCCATCAGGGCCCTAAAAGCAGAGGTGTTCTGAAGTCATTTCAGTGTAGGGAACACATTTCATACTTATCAGGCGATTTCTTGTGTACAGATGGGACCCACCCCTACCACGTTATTGAAATTAGCTCCTCTCCAGATTCCTTCCACTGTAGCCTGGGTTGGCTGTAGAAGAGTTGAGCACATCACCTTCAGCGTTATCTTTGCTGATGTACGAGCTGTTGACTGCACGAGCTAGGAGCTGACATTCGATGCTGCACATTTCTTTCTCCAGCAAAGCCGTGAAAATCTGATGGACTTCCTGGGCAATATTAAATCCCAAGCAAAAGCTTTATAAAAGCTACTTCGGAACACTATCAAATTATTAGTATTCTTCCTCATAATACAGATGGGGTCTCATTTTATTGAAAGAAAAAGAGAGAGAGAGAGAGTGTGTGTTTTTTCCAGCCCTTTTGGGAATTATTTTATTGAAAATATCAAAACTGGGAAGATTTCTCCAGTGCCAGGGGTCAGAATCTTTGACTAGTTTGTTGTAATGTGAACATATAAAAATTCACTCAGTGCTTATTCTCTGCCTTTTATTTAATGTACAATGCAGGTAGTTCCACTTTGATTCTTTACATTACTGTCCCTAGCACTGAACGTTTGCCTTGAGTGTTTTACATTTCTTTCATGAATTCTAAAAAAGGGAGAATTTCAGGAAAATTGCCATTGCCCTAATATGTATTGATGTACTATTACCAGTAAAACAAATTTTTGTTATTCCAACTGACACTGAATAAACAAGTACTTTATATTTCTTCTGGGAAGCTCTAACTTGAAGTATTCTTCACTGTAGTATCTACACTTAAAAATAGCATTTTCTTACTCATTCCCTGTGAATCATATCTGCATACCTTAATAAGTATGTGTTTAATATTTTAATTTCTATTAATACAGAATAGGAAATGCTGCTGGAAGTCAGCTGAAGTAAGAACTATGACAAGCAGCTAAGTTATGTTTCTCCCTGTGCATCATTGTCATCGTCACTGAGTACTATCAATAGAAGGACCAGCCAACTCTTAATTTCAAAGGAATTGGGTTTTCAATGATTGCTAAGGGCAGAGTTGTCACGCAGAGCCTTTATTGTGACAATGATTCATGAGAAGAGAAGAAATCAGCTCAATTCTCTCATCACCAGTGTCGTTTTCTTTGGACTGGCAGTTAAAATATTTTTTTGCTTATAAACAGATTGCTGGTAATCTCTAAAGTCAGGTGAAGGTGACAAGTACGGAATACCTGTGGGTATATATGTTAGTAATCTTTTAGCGTAAACTTGGGCTGTAAAGTGAGATCACCAAACACAGCCTCATTACCTCAACTTTTTTTGCCCTTTTCTTATAAAAGGAGGCAAGTTCACCTGAGTTATGTATATAAACCCTGTGAAGGTTTGTGTCCAGGTTTGAATTAGGCAGTGTCTCTGACAGCCAAGTGAAAATCCTGATTTGGAACAACTCTGCTGTATTGAAAGCTTGGCTCTTCTGCAGGTTGGCATTGCTTGTTTTAGGCTATGTTGGCTGGTATTAAAATGCCTTTAAATTCCCCCCAAATGGCAGCTAAGGAAAGTATTGTGTTGGTGTTTTGAGGCAGATCTTAAAAGAAGGATTGCTTTTGTCTGATGTCGTACATAGCATCATGCGCAAGTCCTTCTGGTGTTCTTTGTCAAGGGGTTATGAAGGCTCCATCCATGCAGCTGGGGATTCAGGAATATTGCTGATGCAAAGAAGAATGTGTTTCGCAGGGCTGCAGTGTGCACCTCCATGATCTAAGATGAGAAAAACATGCCATCGGGATGTCTTTGATTGCTTTAACCTTTCTGTCCTCCACACTGAGGCAGCCCCTGGAGCCGTTCTTTTGCTTCCAGCCAAGATTCCAGCCTCTTTCCAAATATCCCATTTTAAGTAAGCAGGTGGCTGAAGTCTTCCTGAGTCCAGGGACGTCCTACCTCAGGCGTGGTCTAAACCACAACAAAACAAAGGAAAAAAAAAAGCAACAGAAAGCCAGTGTGAACTCAGGCCAGTGCTCGTCTCTCTGTTTCCGACTATGCAATCCGTATTCTGTGAATAAATTCATTTCTGCGTGTTTAATCTGACACCTTTTGCAAGCAATGCACTCACTCAAAACACCAGCAATGAATAAGCACTACCAGCCTCTTGTAGCTATTTGATTGGGTAGCTAATTCACAAATGATTGACTACCCAAGTAGTGAGAGCATATGGAGGCTCTGTGAGCGACTGTCAACACGAGGAAAGTAGTCAGGGAAGCCAATTGTTAAGAACTGAAAACAATAGCGAACAAGAAAGTCCTTGAAGGAATGTGGCACTGGGTCTGCTCGAAGCATGAATTTATGAAAACGCGTGGCCAAAACAAAAGAAGATGGCAGCATCATTTCCTATATATGCTCCTCGTTGTTGGTTATTATTATTCCAATTTTTGACACTTGAATGAAATGTGGTATAATTGGGCTTCATAGCTGCTGCTTCAGGCGACATCAATTGCCTTTTTTAAAAATGATGATGGCGTTGAGGGAGACTCTTTTTTTCCTTTTATGTTTTGAAGCTGCCGTACTCTCAGTGCCACTCGTACGATACACGAAAGGGGCATTGTACTCCTGGGAGGGTCTGCAAGGCTGGGGACTGATCCCATAAAGAAATATGATATGGAGAAGAAAAGAAAAGTAAACATACTGTGGGATGTTACGCTAAAGCTAATCCCAAGATATTCCTTCTTCTTTTTCCTCTCTGGGTTTTCCTTACCGATAGCTCAAGCGTTTCGCTTCCTTCCCTGTAGCATGCAGAGTGTGTAACATTACAGGTGTATGCATGAAAACTCTATTCCTTGCCTTCCTTTGCTTTGATTCCGTAATCAGTTCTGTCAAGTTTGAAGGACCTTAAGCTGTCACGAAAGGAAAATCATTCCTTAAACTGTGTTTATTTCTGCTGCAAAAAAACACCTCTGCATCTTTTGTTTGTATTGATAGGTATACTGCAGGATTTGGTTGGCTTATTTTGACTTAGGGAGGAAATAAGATGAGAAGCACTATGTTTTTCAAAGTTGGATTCAGCAGGGAAAGCGAAGATGTATTCATCATTCTGCTTTTGCATTGAGAAGCAATTCTTTGGAAGGTAGAACAGATCTTTAAAAAATAATGCTGAAAGTACTCTAATGACTAAGAGGACTGAATTAACCTATTGTGACTGAATCCTTTGCGGGGGATAGATCCTACTGGGTATGTTTTAAATATCGTATCATGCCCCTCATTTCTGCTCCTCCTCAAATCCACCAATACAGGGCTGGTTGAGCCCCAGCATAGAGCAGCATTTCATTTCAGTGTCCCCAAGGGAACTTCAGCCCCCCCGAGGGTGCTGGGGTGCCCTGCCCATATAGCCTGTCCCCTTGGCTGTGTCCCCAGTGTTAGGGGTGATGTAGAGCTGAAAGAAGGAGGGATTTTTTTGGGGCTGCTGTAGAAGAAGCCTTTGCCTTGACTAAATGACAGGTGGAACTGGAGCTGGAGAAGAGAAGGGAAATCCATGGAGCCATGTCCGTATAGCTTTATAAAAACCCCACATTTGCCTATCTTGAAGGCAGTTTCCCTTCAGACAGACCCAAGTGAAGGGTCTGGATCCAAACAGCCCCAAATGAAGGACCATCTGTACTGTAGCTCTGTTGTAGCCACTTCACAGAAAAACTGCCAAAGGATGTGCAGGACGTAGCCCTTCTGCCAGGTGCTGTCAGCAGCAGTGCATGCTGGGTTCGGATGTCAGGAGGTTCCTCCTAAAATTAACAAACCCACATGCTTGCACAGATCCCCAGGTGAACGAAATGGCTCCCCTTGGTGCTTTCAGGCAGCAAACTCTCCTCTTTTGCTAAGGCCTAAGTTTGTGCACAAAGCAAAGAAAATGCCGCTGAGAAAAAGGGAGCATAAATGGGGAGACACAACCACAATAACACGAATATCAGTTTACAATTTTACAGCTTGTAAAGAAGACGTATGTAAACTCCCCCTCCATACGCGCACACAGCAATCCCGTTCCTCACTTCTCTTACCCTCTGGCAGGGGTGTTCAGTGCATATTGTGCCTTCAGTATTTCTTTTTGCGTCTCGCCAGCCCTTTCCCTCGGGCACCCCACCAGAAGGTGTTGATGTTGACTAGTGGAGATGCTGTGTCTCTACCACAGGGTTAAACCCATCTCTTCCTGCTCTTACTTGGTCCTACAGATGCCAGGGATAAGAGTGCTGGTGGAGACATGTTTTCCCCTTCTCCCAGCATCTCCTTATGACTTTTCATTCTCACCAAATGCCAGGTTACTTTAAGGTTCTGCCAGCCGGTAAAACCCATTTCTTCTTCCTCTTCTTGTTAGTGAGATCCCAAGTGGAGGATGCCCCGTGACAGCCAGCACCACTGCCAAGACCTGAACAAAGCTGGGGGCTGCCTGCAGGTGCCGAGATGTAGCAGAGCGAGCACAGAGTCTGCGGTGCTCTTTTTGGCAGGTAACTCTTGGAACTTTGTTGCCTAAAGACATAAATTTCAGTGCAATTCTTAGGTGTAGGCATCTGACTACTAATGATTTAGGATCTTAAACAATTTTAAAATATTCTTTTTAATGAAATCTTTGCAGTTAACCTTTAACTGCTTCCAGTTCACAGAATTCTTTACAAGAAAGGGCAGGAAATCAATAGCTCTAAAAAGCAAAAGCAACAGCCCTAGCATCAGCATGTGCCATATCATACTGGTGTGCCAGTGAGAGCAATTGCCTAGAGCAAGCAGGAGGTGACACAGAAGAGCCATCCTCTGCCTGGATTACTTTTGCATTGTAACCTGGCTCATAAGGAATCCTATAAGGAAAAGGGAGATTGAAGGTAGGTTTCATCACCAAGCCATTATCAAGAGAACCTGGGGCAAGTGAAGTTTGTCTGTGCAGGAATCCCTAAATCCGTTGATTTCTGAGAGCTCATTAGCGTGAGTATAGCAAGCAGGATTTTGACCTGCTTCTCGTGTTGTGCTGGTCCTGGAAATTGTTGTTACTTTTGTGACTCTACTACGAGTACTATAAAACAGGGAAAGGCTTAAAATTAGGCTAGCTGCTTATCAACCTCCATTTCTATCCCTATGCAAACAACCAAAAACACACACCCTCATACACCCCCTGTTCAGTGAGCTTTTCTGCTTTCATTTGTTCAGCTTCTCCATGCTTTTGTCTTAGATGTTAGAAGGTTGGACACAAGGTCATTCACTAACCATTTCATGTGGATACAGCAAGTCAGTTCAGGTCTTCTCCCCCTCCCCTCAATTCATCTGAAATCTCTGCTGTGCAGTAATGGGGCTGAAAACACAGTCCTCGTGGCAAAAAAATAAAAAAAAATAATGCTGCTGTTCCACAGGAGTGCTGGGAAAGGATGTCCCAGATGGGTGTCTGTGCAACTCAGAATGGGTTGTTTGAATGTCACGTATTACTTAGGCAGTAGATTAGTGTGAGTTTGAACCCTTTTAAGCAGAAGCTGGGAAGGGGTTAGGAATACTTCTGTCATCAATAATTACAGGAACTTCTGTTCAGCCTTTGCTGCTTCTTAAGGCCTAGGACATACTCCTTCTGGACCCCGGGGAAGGGCAGTTCAGGGAGGATATTATTCACAGATGTCAAAAATCCCAAGCATGTGTCACTTGCCGATAGCAATTATTGTGGTGCAGGGGCACTTGCCCAAATATTGCCATGAATATGGACTGTGATCTCCTGTGTTTTGCCCAGTTTCTGGAACCGACTCTTCTGTGTCTTAAACAGTTATTGAAATCTATATGCTCACTTTCCCTGTCTGTAAAAATGGGCTGACTCCCCTCGCGAGCTTATTTGGAGAACAAATTAATAATGTCAGGCACTCAAGAGGAAAAGTTTTTCAACGTATATTTGCTCTGCAAAACTGCTCAATATTGTTATTATTTATTATTCTATGGACTCATCACTCTCCGCTCTCTTCTGCCAGAAGCTGCTTTGAAAGATGGATAAGTTGCACAAAAATTATTTTCCTTCAGTTTTCTTTGTGAGCAATGTGGCATGGGGGGGAGTTGTTCTTGTGAGGGAGGGCAAAGGAAGACAAGCTGCTGTAATGAAATGGGTTTGAAAAGGTGGAACCAGGGAAAAATAACTTCTAACCTAAAACTCAGACAGTTGTATTGCCAAATTTTTACTCAGATAAAAGGCACAAATACATGAGAGTATAAACAATCCTTTTACTACCTGCAGATATATTTACAATGCTTCGATTTTCTCTCTGTGCTGTCTCTCCCTCCGCACTGATACAGCAGATGTAAAAGGCGGGGATAGATGTGAGTAGCCCTAATTACTGTTTGTTAATTCTGTGTTTGATGTAGCTGATAAATACCAACGTTGCTCCTGTCTCACTCTTTACTTCCAGTGACTTTCCATCTGGTGCAACTCGTGCTGTACGCTCCCTCAGGTTTATGTGAAAACTACTGTGAAAGCAGAGTCATTGATTTTTGTAGGTTTAGTGCCAGAGCAATTTAAGATGGCACAAGGCTGATTTCCTTGACTTTCGCTTTCCTGCTCTTGATACTTCTGTGTCAAACTCAACACCTTTCCCAACACTATCCTCCTCCTCATAATAACAAAGTACTCAGCACCTCCTCCTCCTCACTAGCGCTGTCAGCAGGAGCGGTGGAAGGGTGCTACAGTCGACTGTGTTTGTTTTGACAGTGCCGACTTTCAAAAGAATCTGCTGAGTTAGTGGGAGGTCTCTGTGTGTTTGTGTTTCTAAACATAATTGTTTAATCCTGTTTTGGGGATATTTCACCACTGCTCATCTATTGGGCAATGGGAGTTGTAAAGTTACAGCCTGGACTTCAGATCCCTCCTGCGTTACGATAGCCATCACGGTGAAGAATTTGGTCTGCTGCAGCGCTCTCGTCTTGTAGACAGCTAATGACGCGGAGGGACTTTTCCAGGTCTTCCAATTAGTCTGTGATAATGGAATAAGTAGAGGGGAGATTATTTTCCCATGCTATTGTAAAAAGTCTGCTGAAGGCTCCATTTTGATTTTACGTACGTGACCATTTATCACAGTAACGCGTCTGAGTTAATATGCATGACCAGAATGAGTGAGATCAGGGTCAGGCCCTGAAGCAGGGCCGTTTGGGCTGCCAGCAGTGGCATTCGCAAACACAATGAAAGGCCGCAGTGATTTTGCCTGAGTTAAAGGGTACCATTATAGACAGATTCTCACATTTTGTCTTTCAAGTGTCAGTGACACAAGGTGCCATGATTTATGACGTGGCACTGCAATCCCTGATTAATTGTCATTGCTGATGTGCAGAAGATGATGTGCAAAGAGTTTTTCCCAAGCATTTTGTAAAATGTAGTAGGCAGGGAATGGACTATCGGAGACTGAAGTTCAGACGTTGGGACTGCCTGCTCATAGAAAGCACGTTAAATCATTCCATTAGTCCTCCACTCTCTCTCTCATCCCACTTACGGGGCTTATCCCTCTTCTCTGACTACACAGGGAGATCAGAGTCCTGACCCTGTTCCTCTGAACGGTGTCAGAGTTCCGTGCATAGAGCAAATGCCTTCAGCAAAATCTCCGTGGCGATGGAGACCATTTACATACAGCGAGCGAGGCTTTTTAGGTAGGTGCCAACCTGAAAGCTACTTATATCTGAGCTCCTTGAGGACTCAGACCTTGTGAGATACCAAATGTAAGTGGATAAATGGCTTTTGCATGTGTAAGTCCAGTGGCCCCTTCATACAGGTGATAGAAGCAGTCAGGAAAAATGGAGACCTTGCCCAAATTCTTTTGAAATAAAATCCTGCATTTTAATCAGTGAATTTCCTGCATTTATCTGCTTGCTGTTGTTGCTTTTTATTTTGCGGCACGCCTGCTCAATTCATGAGGCATTTTTGTTTCGTTTCCAAAATGTAGGCTAGGCAGTAAACTTAGCTTTAGAGCTATAAGTCTTTTTCTTCCCCACCTAAAAAGATCCCACCTGCTCTTTCTTTATATATTACCACCCTGCCTACGGCTGAGGTAGGAACGTAGGGAGACAGAAAGTGTATCTGTGAGCGTGTTGCTCATGCTTATATTCCAAATGAACATGACATTATCTTTGAACTTAAAACCGCTTCTTTGAATAACTGCATTTTTTACATGGCACAACAGTGTGCCGCAGCTTATAACAAAAATACATCTGCAGAGGGAACTTAAGTTCAGTCTGCGGAGACCGAATCCGCCTGTTTATCAGGGACAAACCCTGCGGTGGTCCTTCCCAAAAATAAAACTAAGGCATTTGCTACTTAGGGAATTGTGGGCAGCTCTGTGTGTGAGGGGACTAGGGAGGGGGAGGACTTCCAAAGGGAACGGCTCAGAAGCTCTGTATTGCTGGGGCACAGCTCTGCACCCAGGCAGTGCAAAGGGGGTGTGATGGGAGGGGTGCGCTGGTTCTTCCTTCTTGGAGTTTGATGGCGATTGAGTCTGTTCTAGTTTCGAGCTGGGACTATTCTCCCTCCTGACATCACCGCTCCTGTGCATTTGACAGTTTGTGGTCTGATCATCTGTATGAACCCCTTGGAGACAACCATACACATTGAGCCAGAGGACATATATCTTCTGCTCTCTCCTTTTGTGCACTGAAAGGATATTCGTTTGAAAGTCAGACTATACAACAGCCATTTCAGAGGGTGACTCTCAGCTCCTCTGCAAACAGAAGAGCGCTTTGCATGCAATTTAATATAAAACAAGGTTATGTCTGTAATTAAATTATTTAATCCCATTTTTTGAGGGAAAAGTCTTTTTTATCAGTTTAGAGACAACGTGCTAAAAATTCTGGGGTTTTCTATTTTCAGTCCTTAATTTCTTCAGTCGCCTTATATCACTCACTTAACTGCCCCGTGTTTATGCCTCTCTTCTGTGGAAAGGGGATAGAGCTTATTTGGCTCTATAAGGTTTTGGGTATGTGATGGCCTTATTTATTAAATATTCTGTGCATTGCCGGTTGTAAGAATGAAGTGTAAGCCCCAAATATCTCTGTATTATTAATTTTGGCGTTAGCGAGACATCTAATTTTTACAGCTGAAGATGGCTGCTCCTTTTTAATATTAGTCCTTCCCTTTTCACAAAGTGAGCTGCGTTTCTGCTCTCCGAGGGAAATGGCCTGGAATTCACGAACCAGAGTTGAATGGCAAAAAAAAAAAAGGGACAGAAAAATTAGGAAGAACGGCCAAATAAGAAAGGCATATGCACTGCATTTTCCTTTCACGTTTCAGTTGTGAGTCACACTGTGGTCCTTCTTTCCAGATGAGCTGACTGAGGCAGAAAGAAGAAAAGTAACTCCTACCCCGCATAATAAGCTAGAACTTGAACAGGAATCCAATTAGCTCTTTTGTTTTAACGTTAAACTACGTTGCCTTGACCTCAGCCCACAGGTAGTGTTAACGTCCATGGTTATTGTCAGGCAGTTGTATGAATGTGTTACAAAATTAAATAATGTGGCATTGTGCTGTACGACTAGTGCTTACGCACTAAATTATCACAGCTCTCCCTGACCTTGGCAGCATCATAGGGTTCATATTTTCAGAAAGATGAATTGTTCTCAGAACAATTTCTTCAATGTTTTAAACACACACACTTTTCTTTAACCTTATGGACACACGGTTTCTACCTCCTTGTACTGTTATGATGTTAAAAACACCAGTCCCAATACAATGCCAACTGAAGTCAATAAAAGGGCTTTTACTGACTTCTGTGCTATGGTACTTTATACTTAAATGAAACTATAGGATTTGGGCCTAAAACGAGAAAAAGATGAAGCATACAGCTTTATGAACTTGAAAAGAAAATCTTCTAGCCAGGCTTTCAAATTCTTGGCCACTCTCTTCTAGGGTCTGAGAGCAGCAGGGCAGGACACGGTGATTCTTTTTCAAGGCTCAGCATCTGCTGGCTAACTTGTAGTATCTGTGTAATCTTCTCAAGATTTGCTTGTAGCTGTAGTTCGGAGCAGGAACAAAAGATGAGTTTACGTGTTTTTAAATGTGAATATTAAGCCCGTATTCAGGGATTTATCAAGTCAGTAGAGGCACTAGAAGGCATTCTATATTTGGTAAGAGATTGTCTGGAAATGGATAAAAGGAGGGAACTTATTTACAAAGCCGTTAGTGAACTGGGATGCAATGACAGTTGTGGGAGCGCACAGGATCGATAAAAGGGGATTAGGCAAATTCGCAGGCAGTTGATACCTAACCTGATACCGAGGGGGACAGGCACGGATACCGTACCCCGTAGTAGCCCTGATCCAATAACCGCAGGTGCTGTGGGGATGTGAGGCGAGTGGATAGCAGTCAGTGGGTAGGCTGGTATGCTCTCTCTTTATTCTAACAAGGTTGCTGTTTAAACTAGGTAGTTTTCGGTTTAGGGGCTTTTTTGTTCGTTTGTTTTTCTCACCCTGCTTATTTAAATTATAGAACTCACTGCCACAAGATACAGTTGACTCTAAGGGATTAATAGGTTTAAAATTACATGAAATCAAAAATTTGACTTGAGGGTAGATACTGATAATGGTCTATATGCATATATATATTTATTTGTTTAAATGAAGGGATGAAAACTCTCAAGGTGGGTGCATGTGCAGGCAGTGAGATGTGCATGTTAAGAAGCCCAGGTCCCTGCAGGAAGTTACGCTGTTACTGTTCATTACAGTTCTTCCTACACGTTGCTTTGAAGCATCTCCTGTTGGCCACTGTCAAAACCAGAATGGATCATTGGTCTGACCTAGTGCAGTAATCCCTAGGTTTATATCTTTGTTAATTAAGAACTGCATTTGACTGGTCGTCTTTGAATAGAGAAATAAAGAAGAATCAACTCATTTAAACAAGTTATTAATTTAACACTAAAAACAAAGGAAAGGAGTGGAAAATAGACATACTTGTAGCCTTTTCTTGGAGATAGTTTTCCGGCGCAGTGTAACATAAACAGATTAACTGCAGTGTTTATTCAGTGTGAAAAAGCAGTTCCAAGAGCCCCAGGTGCTTGCCAAGTCCATAATTGTACCTCCTTAAATACTTTCATTACTTGGAAGTGCAATAAGAGAAGCAGAGACACATGCTTTCTATTTTCTTGTCAACAAAACACCTCCAAGAAATTAAACTCTATTTTCTCTAGAAATTTTTAGCGAGATTTTTTTTTTCCCCCTATCTTGAAGAAGATGGGAAGATTGCCTCAGAGGTGATGGCAGAACACCCCCTTGGAGGGATTTCTACACGCAAAAAGAGAGGGACTGAACTGAAACCGCGAGAGTCACTTTAATAAAAGTTTCATTAAATTGTGGAGACCATTAAAGGCTGCAGCATTTAAACACGGATCTAGATTCTGTGTCCTACCAACATAATAGCAAATAAAAGAGATGTTATTTTCTGTAGAGTTTGGCTGTACTGCTGTCTCACAGCAGAGCTAGACTAAACCAGGGATCGTTAACTCCCTCACCACACCAAAGCCATGGGTCCTCAAGTATATAGCAAAGACAGCTCCTGTGCTAATGTCCACGTAATGCTTTAGCTGCCACTGGCTTTGTCTCTACTCTTACTTCTCTCTCTGCCCGTTGACTGACCCATGTTGGCCATGATCAAGTAACTTCTGTCTTTTGTCCTCTCCACTGCCTCCAGAGAGAATCACAGAATCATAGAACAGCCCAGGCTGGAAGAGACCTCGAAAGATCATCTGGCCCAACCTTTTGTGGGAAAGGGAGCCTAGCTGAGATTATCTAGCACCCTGTCCAATTGCATCTTGAAAACCTCCGGTGCTGGTGACTCTACCATGTCCCTGGGAAGGTTGTTCCAGTAAATGATAGTTCTCACTTTAATTTTTTTTTTCTTATATCAAGATGATATAAGGGGGGGAGGGGTGTCCCTTGTGGGCACTGTTACCACCCCACAGCCTCCCCACTGCTGCCCAGGGAGGCCCTCCAAGATGGCGCCCAGCAGTATTGCTGCCCCACCATCCTCTTCCTCTTGGCATCTTTGTCCCTGGCACAACCCAGGAAGCCACCACTTCCCAGGGCTTTCACAAGGACCCGCCCAGGCCAGGGCCTGCCAGGTCCTCCTGCCACAGGGGCTGCTGGGGCTTCTCCTTCTCCGTGGGGATGGCAAGCAGCCTGCTGTGCTCTGCTCCAGCCATAAGTTAGAAAATTTCAGCCAGTTGCTACAGAATTGAACCCAGAAACTTGTGCTTGTCAGGAGCATGTTATCTTCTGGAGATGCGTCGATTTTATCTCGAAGACATCTGTAATAGTTTTCTCCCATGGCTGATGACCTTACAGCATTTTAAAATATGGATTCTCCGGGCAACCCAGCTGTTCACCTATAAGTGATATAACTCTTCCCTTTTGGCTTTGCCTTCTGTTTCATTAGTTGAGAAAAAAGGCAAGAACCTTTCCAAAGGCAGGGGCAAGTGCCTTTCTTCAGCCTTGTCCTAATGTCCTGGTGCAGACCTGTTGTTCTGCGCTCCCCCTCAGCTAAGGAAAGCTTAACTTGAAGTGAAATACTAACTTGGAGTGCAGTTGAAGTGTTCCCACTAAATGCATAATGGTAAAATTGGACATCATTAAATGCCCACAGGTCATCTGTGGATAAGCCTTGGTGTAGTCTGATCCTCAACCTTATCCAGGCCTTATTGTTCAAAGAATATGGGCAGAAGCTTTGCTTTGAGGCTTTTATGTTTTAAGGAATGCCTTAGTCAAATAAAACCGTTGAGTTTCTGAGCTTCTCCCTCCCGAATGCCAACCATATGTAGTCTAACCCAGCTCTTTGGGGAAAGGCCTGTGGTGGGTGAGATTTCTTCTTCAAACCAGTCAAAAAAAAAAAAAAAATAAAGCTCTGCTCCAGAAATTGCATCTGAACACAAGTGTAACTAGAACTGCTCATCTCACAGTGAGAACAAGCCTGCACAGTTACATGAAATTTGGTCTTGAGAAAAGCAGTCTGAACATTTTATTTATTCCTCTCATATCCCTTTATGTCTCAAGCCTTGATTACATATCTAAAAAGAATTCCCCTCATCTTTTTTAAGAGAGGTTGTGATGTGCCGTGTTGTCTCTCTCCAACTTTCATATTGCACTAACCTGTGGTAATGAAAAGCGATGCTTTCTCAGTGCTCAGTGGTAGGTGAAAGAATGATATCTATCCGATGAGCCTAGTAAGAATTCAATCGTATTATTATATGATGCTTGGGGATATACTGAACAATGCGCACCTGAAATCTTAAAATTCCTTCCTCACTAGAGGGGGTAGGTCTTTCTTTTGGAGGAACTTAGTTCAGAAGTAGCCCCCGCAGGACAGCTGAGACAGCGAGGTTCCTGGAGCGTGTTTGTAAGGAGACATCTCCCTTCCCTGGTACCCACAGAGCACATTGTGATACGCTACAGTCATAGGCCCGGAAATACAAAGTGTGAGAAGACACTTGCCAATTTTATTTCCCTGAATCCAGCAGCCCTTTTTAACAGCAGAAGAATGTCTGCATTTCCACATCAGCTTAATAGTTTGCATGTAGATCACATTCCTTCCTATCACAAAGAAATCATTTTATCCTGCTGTGTAATTAATACACATGTACAGTGTGGCAAACATTTTCCTGTAGACTGCTTATTTTGCCTGTAAATTACAGGAAATCCTATACAATACACCTGGGAGCTCTGCAGCTTGAAATTAGAATACAAACCGTCCCCACCTCCTCTTGCTTGGCCAGCTTACCAGTCAGATTTCAAAACTTTTTTTTTTGTCTGGATGTGTAATAAATTCTGATAGTGACAAACTCGCTCACTTCTATTCAGCTTAAAATTAATACAGGTTTTAATTCCAACATGAAATCAGTTTATGGCTTACAGAATTACTACAAAGGGTGAAACTGCATGGAGGTTTCCAGTTGCGGATTTTGTTCTGACGCACATGCAACACACACATTTGTAACAGAATCCCTACAGTTTAAGGTGTATTGGTAGTAAAATCGATGGCCAAACCTTAGTTCTGTGTGATGTCACATCTATATGAGCCCTGAGTTAGTATTAAAACAGCAACAGCTGTTACTTGTTGTAGACACATAGACTTTTTAAAGGGAGGCTCCATATTTTCCCTTCCTCACTGGTACTCTGTGAATCTCGGTGACAAAAGAGCCGGCCAGGAAAATGGTAGTACCGACTGCCAGGGCGAAGTGACCACCCGTTCTTAGTAGTATGGTGCAGACTAATTACGGTGCATTACTTTTGTTTCACGTATTTTTGGTGAGTGTGGACAGAGGGTTTTCCACCAGCATGAGTTGCAGAAAATATTGCCAGCCTCTCGATGCTTTCTGACCTCCATGCTGCAAAACGTGCAGCTTTATCTCTTACTGTTGAATAAATACTCCAGGAAGGGTACAGGAGTTTGTGGAAAAGATAGCTTGTAGCTCCCTAATACTCTGCGGGCTGCTGACGGCTGTGGCGAAAGCTGCTTCCCCAGAGCGCTCTGCCAGACATAATCACATCCCTACAGGTGAGAGAGGTAATTCAGTCCCTTTGAAGCTCTCTCCTGGCTCTGGCTCCTTCTCTTTTAAACTGGGAATGGCAATTGCATCTGCTTATTAGCAAGCATCAGACACTAGCAAATTTCCATCACTAAGAAGATCTGTTAAAAACAGAAGCAGGCCAAATCCTGCTCTCCATGTCAGCAGGGTAAATCTAGTCGAAATCAAGGCTTATACTGTATAACTGTTGAGCTGTCTCGAAGTTTGATGATGCAGTTCAAAAAACATGTTCTCCTGAAAAGCATTAATAAGAGTAGGCTTTGTATGCAGCTTTCCTGGGTAGCTCCGTTCGGTGGAGCAGTCCCACTAGGTATTCCTCCTAGGTGCGGCTGGTGGATTTGGGTGAGGAAGCAGAAAGAGAATAGTGGAAAAATAGCGTCTTCCTAGTTGAACCCAACTGTGTATTTTTTACTATTGTATTTCTAAGCTCCATAGCACAAAGGTACCCTCCTGGCCCTGGGCAATTTAGCAAGATGTTATTTGCAAGGTTTGAATAGGAGCTTATAAGCACATAGGAACTTGGCTGAACAGGAAGATCTGCTTTTGGGGGTCAAGGCTTCATCAGCGTCTCCAAAAATCGGAAACACCAAATGCCGTTCCTTTGTAAGGCTTCTGATGCACTGGTGTCACTGGAAGCTGTTAGTTTAAAGCTATGATGTCACTGTGGAGAAATATGATGTCAGGGCTGTAAAAGAAGGAAATAAAACTGGCTAAAATTCCTTTTCACTTTTTGGAAGTTTCTATTTTCCATTGAACAGAAAATACTCTGTTCTCTTCCATGTGACCTTCACCTTCTTTATAAGTACCCCTGCCAAGAGCGCTAAGGGTACACAGGAACCACCATTCCCCTTCTCCCTGTGGGAATATAGCTACCTTTTATTACTAGAACTAGTTCGTTCTTTAATGGTTTTGCAGTAAAAGTTAAAAAAAGAGTGTGAGAGAGAAGAAGAAAGTGGCCTTTTTAACTACTACAAGCGGTATTAAGTAGTCAGCCAACCTCTGGAATCACTTCTCGTTTTCCATGAAGCTGGGTAAGGAGTGTTATGGAGTTTTTGGGGTAAAGTTTATTGGAACTTCACAGTAGGACTACAAAAATGTGGCTACCCTGATTATTTTTGTTTAATAAGACTCAAGGCTCCTGGCTCTACCTCGCTTTAAAGTCTTATTGCCCCTTAAATTTTCTCCAGGATTCAAGTCTACAGTTTAAAAAATTCATTCACATATCATTTTATCTTATCCTGCAGCTCCCTGAAACTATGCAGCTTCTTGCAGGGTCTTCTGGTGATGTCATGGGTGACTCATATGTCCTTTTCATAGATCGCTTGTCCAAAAACCTGTGAAATATCTCAAAAGAGAGTATGAATCAACACCAAAAGTTACAGATCCGGACTGTGGCTGTGTATCTGCAGGTTTGATTTGGGTGGGTAGCTGCAAAAAGGTAAATCGTGGTTTGGGTTTCAACTGTTTCCTCCTCTTCTGGTAATGATGTAGTCACCAGCTTTGAATTTTTGGATTGTTTCCATCCTTTGACATGACAATGGCTCTCAGCTCTCACCAGGAGTGAGCAAAGCAATTAGGAACAGATGAAATGACTCAAGCTCCCCATTAGGCTTAAACGAAGCTGTTCTTAGGAGTTTAACTTTGTTGAACTTCAGTCTTCCTTTATTTCCTGTCCGTGTTTTTTCTGCCTGGCTAACTATCTCCTATGAGGTCCTGCCACTGGAAGCAGGGATATTCACAACAGTAAGAAACGGGTAGTGAAATGAGAACTGCAGACAAGCCATGTTTTGTATGCCCAAGAGTCCCAAATAAATATTGGTATTTCCTGAGCTCATCTGAACCAAATTCTAAACCTTTTGGTCTTGTCCTCTGCTAATTCTTGTGTTCCCTTGGTAATGCTCAAAACGGACTAACGTTTAATCACTCTTTGTTCTGTCCTTACTTGCTCTGTCTGAAGACTTATTTCAAACATAGACTTGACACAACTGTATTGAAAAGCTGGTTGAGCCAAAGGTATGCTTGTAGCCAGCACCACGATATCCCCTGTTTTGGGGTGTTGGGAGTTCAAATCCCAGGTCTGGAGCCTAGCACAGCTCTATGTGCTGCCTAGAGCCCCACCAGACCTCCTCCAGTTAGTGACAACAGTTTACAGCCTTTTACTCAAGGACTAACAAAACCCACATCCTTATGAGGGACGTTCTCACTAAGGTGGAACCGAGCTTTACAGAGTGTGTTTGAGAACAGTTTGTTTGGGCAGTCTTTCAAACCCTTCCCTAAGCCTCTCGGGTTTCTCATTGATGAAGGTTGGCTTTTACTCATGTGTTGGTCTTCTTCCTGACTGGGGACAACTCCTTAGCCCCGCACATCATGCCTGTCTCACGTTGCCGGTGAGGCCACGTACTCAATACGTTATCGTACCCAAAAATTCCAGTATTGAGTATTGAATCCAGTCCTGATTTAGAGCTGGCGCTGGTAAGGGAATGATCTGGGTTGTTGTGTTCATCCAAGGAAGAGAAGTTAGCAATTAATGAGAGAAAAGCCTGAGACAAAGCATGTATTTGTTTAACAGTAGTTTAGTGTTTGGTAAACCTCGTTCTCACACAGTTTTTTGGGCAATATTTTAGACAGCTGCTTTGATGGTTAAAAGGACAAGTAAAACAAATATTTTTTCTGTGTGTTACTGGCTAGATTACCTTGTTTAAAATAATACTTTTATCATCTAGCTGTTTTCCTAACCAGCCTAGAAATGCCAGAAGCTCAGCGAGCTTGGTAGTTCTTCTGGTAGGTGAAAGAACCATGATAGGAATGGATATTCCCAACCTCACACAACTCTAATTAGGAGTAATTCTCAGTAATGGACTTTGGCTGCAGGCTAAATTAATACCACTCCTGAATATTTTTCTTAAATCATGCAGGATTGTGTTAATTGAAACTCTCACATCTTCTTCTAGACTGAATCCAACTCCAGGTTCTCCAATTTCTGTCGTCTTGTGTGTGTTGCTGAAGTGCACCTGCTAACAGCAGTGTAATTGAAGGCACGGCTGTATTACCTTTCATATCCTTTGTTACGGGGGTCATGTACTGCCTGGCCCCAAAAAACTGTCTTTGGGGCGAAGCATGTGATGCAGAATTGCTGCAAAAATAAGATCTTTGTTTTAGCAATTGAAAAATAACTGTCTCTTGTCCTTTCTGAAGTATCAACTGCAACTGCTGCAGGCTTTCAGGCAGAGAGAAATGAAATGTATTTAATGTTAACATCACTCTGCAACTTGCAGAGGACTGAATTTGTAGGCCCTCAGATTTTCCTCAGACAAGTTTCTTTCTCAAGAAAGGGAGAAGGTAGAATGACCGAAACCTGGTTTTAGTTGGAAGACTTTAAACAAATGGCAAGCTGCGAGGAAAGGGACAACAGAGACCAGCTCCTCAGCTCCTGCAACATCGCATAGCGCTGTTGGCATCAGCAAAGCTGTTATTTCTCTCTTCCTCCTTTCTTGGATGAATTTTAACTTTACTGTTTTGCTGCTGAGCATCCGTAAAGGACCCCCACTGAATTCACAACTTGCGATATGTTCCCAGCCAAGTGCAGGGAAACAAGGAAGCACGGTGATGGTAGGTGGAGAAGGCCATGGACAGAAAAAGCAGTGGAAAGGCAGCAACGTCGGCTTTTGCTTTGCAAAGTGCGCTGAGTGCAGACATGCAGAAAGCTGGTGATCCTGGGGAACAAAATGGAAAGGAAGAATGACTAGTCTTGCCAAGCAGGACAGGACAAATCCACCAGGAAATTAGCAACCTTCTCAGGTTTCTGGTGGTTGTTGCCAATAGTGGAGGAAAAAAAATACAGAGAGAAAGAAAGGAACTTAGGTGTGCTTAGCACGGGATTTGTATGAAAAAAAAGAGATTAGGATCAGGTTTTCAAAGGCACAGGCGATGCGTTCCCCCTCAGTTTTGCAGACACACATGTTGCTCCACAGCCATTGGCATATGCACATGCAGACCTGCTTTTGTGCTTACGGGACCAAAGCTAGGCAATGGTGGGCTGCACGTGGATGGTTTGCTCCCTTAGGGTAGCACTTGCATTTTACCATCTCCCATCTTGGTGTCTGTAAAAGTTCTGGAGGCAGATTTTGCTCCCAGAAGCCTGTCTCCTTTGTGCTCCTTGAGAAGAGCAAATGCAAGGAGCAGGTTGGTCTCTGAGGAGGTTCTAACAGCGCAGAAAAATTGGCTTATGACATATGACTTCCTCTAACCGTGCAGTGCGACGCCACCAGCAGTCCTAGGGGTCACCTAGGAGAAGCAGGCCGTTTCTAGCCCAGAAACTGCCAGAGGCTGCACACAGGCCAGATCACGCCTTACCTGCCTCCAAGATAGAGGGTGTGAATATGGGAGGGACGTAAACATGGCTTTGCCTACCTCTTCCTTATGCATGTAACACCGCTGCGGCAAAAGATTCAGCCCTAGCTCCTTGGCATGGCGGCTGAAGATTTTCCATCTATGCCTCAGCCAGAGCAAGAAGCTACGGAGTAACAGGGGCTCTCGTGTGTACGCCTGAATGCCAGGCGTGACAACGAAAAGTTAAGGATACTGCTTAAACCATAGCTGAGAACTTCCTTGCTTTAGAGAATTCAAGTCAAACATTGACTCGTATTTGTTCACAAGGTGGGCTGGTTTTTTATTATTATTATTTTTTAATATGGTTTAATTATATTGAAATTATATCGGGGGTTCAGTAACTAGTGGCTTGAAAATTAACTGAATTATGAAAGCTGAAATGTTGCTAGCAGCATCAGTTAATGACAAGGTCGCCACCACTGTCATATTCAAAAGAAATGTCACACTTGAATGAGGCTGAGATGGCTGCACTGTCCCATGGTTCCAGGTAGAGAAAATGAAGCGAGGGCTCCTTGGGTACTGTTTCATCCCATGTTTGAATCTAATGCATTCTTTTTTCAGCTCATTTTGGTTCTGCTGTGTTCCCTCAACATATGGAGTCCCTAGATATTAAGCTGTAACATGGAAACTTTGGGGGCTGGGAATTACCGATCGTGAATAGATTGAAAAGTCCCACTAAATGCTCCCTTGGGTTGTTTGTGTAAAGATTAATTTTTGTTGTTTCTGCCTTTTACAAAAATCAAGTAAGTCTGGAATTATTTTTGTCTTATGGGCTGTAATAGGGATCAGACTTTCAGCGTGCCCTGTCCACCGGCACACAAATGCATAAAGACGCATCTCAGGAACTGACTCCAAAAGGTGTTATTAATTGAAAAGGAGAAGTTTAAGAAATCTTGTTGGAGATACAGGAAAAATTAACTGTTAAGTTCTTGATGTTTGCGCACTATTGAATTTAAAGCCCAGATTTTATAACTTAATGTAAATCAAGCCAGAAGATAATGATATTGTGCTTGACCCTGTGCTACCAAAGTCAGTGAGAGCAGGTTTAGTCCTGGCATTGTTCAGCTGGTGACTGAGGAACTGATGGAGGAGATTACTCAGAGCCTACTCTCTTGTTGAGCTTACTGTTTGAGCTACACCGTAAGGCTGAAGTTAAGCAGTATTGTATTTGTCTGGTGTGGTTTTGATAAAATGAGGTAGTAGCAAGTTTAGGAAAATAAGAGTCTTTTCCGAACTGAAGCCATACTTTGACCCAAAAACCAGACATAATTAGGGCGCACACCTTGTTGGGAGCAAACTGGAACAGTAACCCAGCTGGGTGAATGTCTGATGGCTCCCTGAGCAGCTTCAGCACAAAAGCCAACAAGCTGCTTTCACCGGCCATTTAAGTTACCGGCAGATAGGTGGTAACAATCAACTGGAGAGCCTTAAAATCTTAACCCACGCCAGTTATTTGCAGAGTGAATGTATCTCCGTGTCGTTAGACTGAAAGAGGTCAACGCACTTTGCTTTTCTTCCCCCGCCTCACATCATGAAGTCTTATTTGTTTGAAGCCCTCTGTGAAGCTGCAATACGTTTGACAATCTATATTAAACCTCCCAGCTCATCTCCCTTTCCAGACCTCTTTCAGACACCGGCATGCAGCAGATGAGCGTCAGGTAGTAAGAGCCATCCAAAGAGAATATTGTGGCAGAGTCTCACCACAAATTTGGAAAGGTCCAAGAAGCTTAATATAGAGCCTGAAGAAGGTGCTAAGAAAACAGTCAGTGAGGACGAAAAGTATAGCCAGGGCGAGGGAAAGAGATGAGCAGCAACTTCAGGTGAGAGGAGAGCCTGTGGGAAAGAGGTGACAGAATAGTAAAAGAAAACACTGTTTGGGTACAAAAGACAGAGGAAGAGCGTGTGTTGAATAGAAAAAACAAGTCTGAGGCTTGGAGGTGAAATGGTTGAACTTTAGAAATTTTGCTATTTGTTTCTGAGAGCTCCGGTGGTGAATGTTCAAGGCAACTTTAGTTGAATGCTTTGTTGGACCTCCGCAGTGTCCTGCTAAAACCATTGAAATTTCTACGCTGAAGACACTGCTTATTCACTTATTTATATATCTTCTTTCTCGGTGCTGGGGTTAGAGCAAAGAGTGGATATTTTCAGTCCTCTCCGTGATGTAAAGTACTTTTCCAGACTGGGAGCACTTCAGAAACTCATTTATTAGTGCACCAGGATTGACATGGTTGTGTATTTACTGCCACCCATTTCCATGTTTCCAGTATTTGCAGTGGGATAGAGGAAGGTCAGGATGATTAGAAGATCTTGTGCTGTAGAAAAGGAGCCATACAATATAATAAGAGAGAATTTTACCCTGATATTAGTACTAATAGTATTAATTATTATTAATAACAACCAATTATTTAGCTGAAAAATCCTGTTAATGCTGAATAGAATAATTGCATTTACTCTTTGCGTAAACTACTTGGGGTGCTGTTAACTGCTCATTAGTGCATCTTAGGGGTCTGAACATTTCAGTCTACGGTGTTAAAACCACACATTTATTTTTTCTAATCGTATGAATTTGAGAGCTCCAGCATTTCAAGAATGCAGACATTTGTTTCAAGAGACAAATGCATTTAAAACTGTGTCTGTCTTTTCTGTTGCTACCCACTTCCTTACCAATTTCTGTAAAGAGCTGTAGGTCCAGCTTTATCTAGATTTTCTCTGAGCTTTTGCAAGCAGGAGCTATTGCTGTAAGCTGAGAAGTGTTAGAAGGTGCCCCTTGTAGGATAACAAAGTGCATCTTCAAGTGAAGAATTTGGAAGATTTGGGCTCATAAATTGTTTTTATCTGAACTCTCCAGTCCCCACAAACCAATATTTTTTCATGTTCAGTTACTCTCCAGACAGGTATATGGTTGCAGTTCTCAGGCTTGTAAAGGAAACGGTATACAGTGCACTGAAAAGGGATATAGCAGAGGCAAGCAAATCCAAACCACGTGTGTAGGCATACGTGTGTGTGTGTGCGCGCGTGTGTGCGTGCACGTAAGCTTGTGTGTCTGTTGAGATATTTATTTGCCTCCAAACCTGTGTTTTTTCATAAGGGGTTCAAATTTGGTCAAATTACAATGTGAAATGTGGAGGGTGAGCCTGACTTCAGCTGTAAGTGGGATCTACGTGTCTGGCAATTGCCAAACACATCAGAGAGCTTTCGCTGCTTGAAATCAGCTCTCTTCCTAATGGACAGGGAGCTAGAAATCATGATAAGAACCCCTTCCACTCCGGAGTTTTTATGAGTAGTCTCTCCATAGTTAATAAATGAGTTGGGCTTGATGGAAGCGTGTTACAGTGTGTTGGTTTCCAGTCCGCTTGGGGCCCAGGGCTGCATTCTTCTTGCTCCCTCGACTCCCCTTGAACTAAATGGGAGGTGTGGGTGAACAAGATCAGACCCCTCGTCTGCAGACACTGAAGCCACATGCAGCCTCCAGTGACCTCCCCCGCCTTCCGCAAACACTAAATTCATTGCTAGTTTAAAAAAAAGTGAGGCACTTCAGCTTCTTTTCAAAATAGAGAGAAACAATAGGGCACACTGTAGTGAGTTCCAAGTCTTTTATCTTTCTACAGATTCAACCACGGTATTGATTCTTTATTGACCTAAACTGTCCTAAGCGTGGCTGTGGTTTTTTCTCATATAGTCTATGGGAGAGTTAAGGCAGCTACTACTTTAATATTGATTTTTGTGAAAAAGGTGCAGGAAAGGGGGCAATTTGTGTCTGCAGTTGCTCTTCACTATAAAAGATACCATTGTTAGGAGCTTATAGCATTATATCAAGGGTCTTAATCTGTAGCAATCTTTTTTTACAACTTAGAAATAGGCTTGGGCAAATGTGTTATTGGTGTTAATGATATTTTGAAGTGAAGAAAATTTGTCAGCCTTTCCAAGTAAAATGCTCAACTTAACCATTTGAGAACTTGACAGGTTTGTTACATCTGTTTGCAGGAATCATGTCTTTTGTTCCCCTAGAAAAAAGGAAAAAGAATGTCTGTTTGAATAAACAGTGATAATAATGTTATCTGTATAAATCTTTAATAAATTGAAATTATTACTGCAGGCTTAAATAAGCAGTAAGTTTTGACAAGAAGGGCATTATCATCTAATTATACTTACTTTATGAAAGAGAGGGGCAAGGGCCAACCTGTGAGCCGTCTAAACCACGGTAATAGAGTGATCCCCTCTGCAGACTAAAGAAGGAGCCATTAGACAACAATAAAACACAGCCAGTGCACTGGAAATTGCAACTGAACCCCCGATTCACACAGATACACCATCTTAATTGTTACGAAAACTAGCAGAGCAGTATGATAAGTGCATGGCAGAACAGCTTTTGCTAAGCTGATGAGAAAATCCTGTGCCAGATATTTTATGGTATTCCTAAAGGCTTCTTTAATTATCAATTAGTGACTATTGTACATTAGTTTCCTATTGGCTAAGTGCTCGGTGTAAGGGTCTGTATCAGCATTTGCAAACAGGTGTAAAGATATAACTGATACGTAAATTGCCTTCTTCCTGTGGGCACCTGGTTTGCTAAGAACGCTTAGGAAATTCCAAGACAACACCTGCTAGCTGCTTTATTGCTGTGTATCTCATATATTCTGCTGTTAGTCTGTGTTGAATTATAAAGAGCTGTGCCTACTGAAACGTGTTGCTTTTTTCATACAAGCCACGGGAAAAGCTAAATACACTGAGTGGGGTAAAACATGCACAAGAAAGTATTCACATGCTTCCCAACGTATTATGCGTGAGCCAGTATAGGTGGTATTCCTCTAATACCTACTATTTAATTTTTTCCTTACATAGAATCAATAACCGGCAAAATAATTGTCTCTCAATGTCCGTAACGTTTTTGAACGTTTGATTTGTTTGGCAAATAAGGTTGACTCATTTAAAACCTCCACTGGCTGCATTTATTTCACAGAAGGCAAAAAAAAAATTTGATCCTAATAATCTGCCAGATTTAAGAAGCTAACATAACTAACTCTTGGTTGTCTTAGGTAGCTATTGGATTTGGAATTACACTGTCTACAAATCAAGTCTCTTGTGTGTATACACATAGTTTTGTTTTGCATATATATAATATTATATTTTAAAACTGTTAATCTAGGCCCTCTCCTGCATGTAGTTATGCTACATGTTTATTCATATGCACCTGACTACATGTGATGTTTTTTCCCCCCGTTAGAATCTTGTCTCATTTGCCATTCAGGATATTTTAAGGATGAAGCAACGTTGTGTGGTAGAGACGGGCCTTGTCCTAAATCCTCTGCAGGAGTCAGTCAGTGACGTTTGGCTCCTCCTTTCTAGGCCTGGGTCACCATGTGGAGCCGGGCACGAAAACCTAAGCAGCCTGTGGGCAGTAAGAGAAGCACCCGGCCCCGTGAGAGGGCTGCAAGCGCGCAGGGGGGGCGCGCGTGCTCTGCGGGAATGGCGTGTGCACAGACCAGTAATGTGGACAAGGGCAAAGCATCGGGAGGTGGTTCCAGAACTATTCACAGCAAAGATAAGGATGTGGACAAACTAGCGACTTTTCCTCTTCTTTCTCTTTTGAAAACAGCTGAACAGCTCTCATGGAATTATCCCAAACCAGTTCAGCTTGTGGCACGTGTCGGGCAGGTACATTCTGAGCCCAAACTCTTAAGCTCCCTGGTGTTATAAGGGACTGAAATGGCCTACAATGCCTCTGGCACACAACATCAATAACAGGGAGGGCTACGGTCCCACTTGCTCCCCATCTTTGTTTCCCATAAATATGTCACATCTCGCTTTGTCTTACAGGACTCTCAGGAGGAGGGCTAAAAATAGAGACACCGCATATGGATGTGTGCTGGGGATGTGGCTGGTTTCAGTTTCCATTCCTTTCTCTGTCGCAAGGGCTAAACAGCCTTTTGCCTTTACACAGGGGCTGGGGCCACCTGTTCTTGGCATAGATGAGGCTAGTTTGCTAAAAACTGTGAACAGAAAGGTCCTTAAAAAAGAGATGTTCAGACATTTTCGGCTGAAGTAATTGAAGATGCCCTACAGTTATTGGACACACGAGGTGTAAATTTACCTAGGTGTTGCCGCTCTAATGCAGCCTTTTGTGCTTATTTTATCGTTTTGCATATAATTCCCCATAACGTGCCAACACTGTAACTGATATAACTTTTTTCCTTTATGTCGGTTTTCACTCGTGCCAGCAAGCTGAACAAGTGGGATGAGGTTACAGTAAACAAGAGGGAGATCACCAGAGATAGAGATTTTAAGAGTCCACAAAAACCAAGAGCAACAGAGAGTCTGAGACGCGTGAATCTCTCCATGAGAAGAATGCTCAGAGCACAAAGTTATATCCCCCCTCGGCATAAATACGTGCAGACAAAAATGACTCACTATGTGAGTCAGAGAGAGGAGGTTTTATTTACACCACAGAACTTGGAAATAACATTTCCACTGATTCTATTCTGTTCAGCAATTGTGGGTATAAGCAAAAGGCTGTTAACACTTCTGTATGAATCAAATTTTTAAAAATCACTCCGCCCTTCAATCAGAACTGTTTTCTCACTTATGTGAATTAACCTACAGAACTGGCACATGAAATAATTTGTTTCAGTATCTATTACTGAATATGTTTTGGCCTGGATCCATAAAAGCATTTAGGAGCCCGAGTTGCACTGAAATCACTGAGCAGAGGAAGGAAAAGTGTTATTCCTGGTTACTATAAGGAACTGTAGCACATTGCTCTTTCCTCTGGGCAAATTTCAGACTATGTCTCCATGGCCAGGCTTTGCGACTGCACTGGGGCTCTTCCTGGCTGGTGAAGGAAGGCATCTGCCCAGGCCTTCGGGAAATCTGGTTCTTGGAGGTCCTTGTATGCGGGGCATTACATGATATATACTCTGTCGGGGGAGCAAAGCTGGTGGAAGAGAATTGGCTTGTAATGGGACTGTGAGATATCACGGGGCTGAATTACTCCAGGATAAAATACACCCGGTTACTTTGAGAAGGGAATGGAACGGAAATGTATTCGTTTTTTACAATATATATAAATTACTGGTAGAAAGAAATCTTTTTTTTTTTTTTTGGTGAACTTTTTCCTCTAGTAAAACGTCTGAGCTGCTGAAAAATATTTTGATAGGCATTTTGTTTCCATTCCTATCAGCCTTTCATATCCTACAGCTCCCCATGCCACCATCTCATAATAGTAATTTTTCATGGTGGCCAGTCCAGCTGTGCTTGAATGGGTGATCTATAGGTGGTGAAGCCTCCTTCTCGTTTCCCGGCTCCTCTAATCCTCGGTAAGAGAGTGTCACGATGAATTTGTTGTTTGTATTTGTGACACACAGGAATTCACACGTTCATTGATGGAACAGGGCGTCTTTTTTTCTGTTCTCCTACATATGGACTCTTGACAATTATTTTTCTAAACAAAATATGATGTTGGGGGCAAACATTTAGGACGTGTTAAGATGCCAAGTGTAAAGAATGGGTGAAAAGGTGTGATGTCTACAAACAGAGCCAGTCTACAAAACGGTTAGTCATGAAAATGGCCAAGGCAAATAAGACACTGCTGAAACTCTCTTAGCCCCCCACAATCCTCATGTGTGGGTTTATACGCACCAGCAGAGCCAAGTTAACCTTAATTGTGTGTTGTTTAACTTGGCTATAAATGGCTAACCCTTTTTGTAACTTGGCTCTGATGGTAGGTATCACACCTTTTGATTACTGACCTTTCTTGTCTAAATTGTTTTTTTAATACACATTAAATATTTTTGATCTCGTTTAATTTCCTAGAGCTTTTTAGGGTAGAAAATGTTACAGAAAATATCTCTGCTGATAGAAAGACATAATTTAATAGAAAATGTCTTAAATTCTAATAGCTAGGCAGGTCAGTGGTTTTTAAAACCTGATTCTTTTTGAAGGAAGTAGTGCCAGAAAAACTCACAGAAATTTGGTGTGCTGTTTTTTCTGTGCATTCATTGGCAAAGGGAACAGGAATGCAACTTTGCTATGATTCTTAATAAAAAAAAAATATTTAGACTGTAATAACCAATCAATAATTCTTATTTTCCTTTCAGCATCATATTTCTTAATAATTACTTTAATATTTCAACAGTTTGTTGCCATGATGCTCTGAAATTCTGAGAAGATAAAGTGTTTTTCTGTTTGAAGGTAGAATATTAAAACCATGTCCGATTTAATTGCCTTTTCTGATGGTTTTATCTGCACATTATGTGTAATGGAAGTATTATAATTGCTGGTTAACAGAAGGTTTTTATCAGTTTTGTAGATTCGGTAATTCAAGGTGTATTGCTATCCACAGCAGCAGTGGCACACACAATCTTGGGACTTGGCCCAGTTCTTAAAAAATTCAATTGAAGAGCTTCTGTTGACATCAGCGGATCAGGTCTTTCATGATGAGAGTGAGGAGTAATTATTTTCTGCATGTGGGGTGTCTCATCAGGAATTATGCAGTTGTGAATCAGTTTCTTCTGGTGGTGAAGTTTGCGCCTGAGTTTCCATTATAACTCCAATTTTGTCTCATACTTTAAAATCCTCAGAAATGCCACACTGGACTAAGGGGAGTAAGATTTTTTTTTATCCAGTGAGATGCAGGTTAGGTGGTCTTGGAACAGTTCCCACTAAAGCAGGGGACAGTATTACAAAATCTACTACCATTTGTACTAATTAGCAACTTTGCTGACAGCCTCTGGTGAGTAACTCATTACTGTCTATTTGTGTGCTTGGCTTATAAATCCCCTAACAGCCAGACTGTGTGCGCTGTTGTAGTACAATATTGTTGTGGTATAAGACCTTTTTCTTGAGCATTAGCGTGTCTCCTCCTTTCTCCATGCATAGTGCTTGAAGTATAAGTAGGTCAGTGGCATGGAGACACAGCCCCGAAGTAAGAAGGGCTTCCAGTATTTCTTTTTTTTCCCCTGTTTTGGTTCTGAAGTAGAGATGAATAAAATCTGTTCGTTTCTGGCACCGCTCTTGCTGATGCTGCTTGTTTCTCGGCGCATTTTAAATTTTCTCTGATTCGACCTTCACCCTTGCTTGCGGGCATGATATCACATATTTTAGCGTGCTTTTTTTCCTTCCCTCCGTATCTGCATTAGTCAGGCCTGTTGATATCTTGAAGTACTTTTGCCACAATTCAACAAGAATGTTCTTTTTCAATTTCTGTAGTTAGATTCTGCTATTCAGTGATTTTCCCCCCATCCTTTATCATAGGCCATGTCTTTTCCATATGGTAATGAATCATTCCCCTAGGAGGAGTATCATTTGCTCAATTCAATGGACTTCTCACAATGCAGATACATGCATTTCTTTCACCTATCATTTTGATTTTAGTTTTCCTGCAGTTTATTGGCTTCGATCTATATTTTCTTTGTGATCTGTTCCTTTCCCATCTCTGGTAGGTATCTCCAACTATATTGAAGTCCGTGTTCCCCTTATGGCATACCTACACTTCCTGCCTTTCTGAGGAGGTATTATCTACGTATTCAATTCAGTCATTTCCACCATACCCTCTCATGATTCCATTTAGTATCTATCCTGAGCCCCTAATCTGGTTTATTTGGTTTTTCTCCAACTTGCCTATTTAGAAATAAAAGTGCTGACAATAGGATGTCCTGTGAAACTATTGTTGTACATCTAATGAAATAAAGAGGACAAGGATGAACAAACATCTCTTAAGCAGGGGCTTGGATGCCACAGCAGAAACAGAAAGGAGGTGGCGTTCTGCACGGCGTATTTTGCTTTGTTTATTTCTATAGTGATCTGATGATAGGGATGTGCCAGAATGAAAGTCTGGCGGACTTTTTCCCCAGTATTATTTGTCTTGCTTAAATAAGTTTTTGCACAAGAGCTGAGATGGGCTGAGGGTTAAATAAGCAAATTACAAACTGGAACGCCTGTGTTTCTTCCTTTGTTTCTGACTCATTGCAAGACGTTGAACCAGTCACTTCAATATTCCTTAGCTCTGGTTTCTCTTGTTTCCAAAACAAGCCGCGTGCTTTCATTTCACCTGTTCCGTTGTCTGTTTGGTGAGACGGATCCCGCATTGTAACAGTGGGGAGTCCCCACCACTGGCATCCATAGGAACAGCTTCTGGAGCATTATGAACCTTGTTTGTCAAATGCCTGTAAGTTACTTAAGAGCTCTTTGGGTGAAAGAGAAATTCTTGTTAAAACACAGGTTTTGTGCCTTAAAAATAACTCGGTACTGGCACCAGATTCTTGAAAATAACAAATGGCATACATTTTACTGAAGGATTCTCCCCATGGGTTTGGCTAGACGGGTTTCTAATGAGCAGGTCTTTTATTTCTGGGATGTTCCATATCTCCCTGCCACAATTATTCACGTGCAAGTCCTAGAGCCAAATTCTGCCCTTAGATGCATGTTTGCTTCTCCCGTTGGCTTTCTTGAAAACTGCAGGCATTTTTCCTAAACCATCGTTTGGCCTCCAGTTGTACTGTGGTCATATTTGTCTGTCCAAAATGACTGTGGCTCTCCATTTATAATCTTGTAATTTGCAATCTTTATTGAGATACTGCTGCGGTTTTTCTTTCATTACTGGCATCTTATTGTAATATTGATTTTTTGTTAAATGGAACTGCATTGGTAATTTTGGCTGGCAGCTTCTTGGTTTTGCTTTCTTTTGTGTACTTTTTGAGGGAGGGAGAGTATTCCCTGCACTATATTGAAGCCGATTTCTTTGCTCTGACTCTTGCGTTTTGTCTGTCTAAACAAACTTAATTTTTGCCTAATCTGTCTATGCAGTTCCCAGGCACTATGGTATCTAGGCAAGAAATTGTAGCCCTTTTCTGAGGGTTTTCTTCTTGTAACGATGCTAACTTCCTTTTTGAGTGAATGACCCAGTCATTGTCATGCTTTTGTAAACAGTTGCTTCTCTGCCTATTGATTTTGGTCTAACATTAGTGACCACCCACTGTTTCAGATCGGGAGGGAGAATAATTGTTATATAGGCATCCACATGCATACAGACACAAACTCGTACACCTGCTCTCAGGCTGGGCAGCTTCTTCTGCAGTTTAATTCTCATGGAGAGTTATAACAGTGGGTGTCATCTGGACTGGGGCAAGGCTGAGCCTGGAGGATGGGCTTCCTGGAGTGTGCAAGGCACGGTGAGGAAGTTGTGCATGCGTTTTGGGAAATTGTATAGCATTCACCAATGCAAGGAGCTGCCTGTGGAGGGTAGGGCTCCTGTGCTATTGGGAGGTGTTGCTGGCCTGCTGAATAGCTACGGAGTGAATTCTAGATGTTCCTGGCTCTCCCCTGTCCCCGCTTCCCGGCATCTGTACCCACCGCGGTGGCTGTGAAGGGATGGGATGGCACAGGAGCACTGCCAGAGCACTTGGCTTGCAGAGCGTAGTGCTTCCCACCCTTACAAACCGCTTTGCTTCTACCTCCTTCTTGCGGTACCTTTCCCGGGCTTAGCAGTACTCCCTTCTCAGCCAGTCCTGGCACAGCCGCGGCCATGGCCCGGCACTGACCTCCTGGACTCTGCTGCTCTGTCCCCACCACCTCATCTCTCCCTCAGCCTCCTCGCTCACTGCTCAGGTACCCCCTCCTCCTCGTCCTCCTATTCTCAGCCACATCCTTGAGAAACTCTTTCAGGCTTTTCCCCACTGGTTCCCCACCCTGTACGCTGCCTTTGACGCATCCCAAAGTAACTTCTGCGTGCTGTCTGCCCCAGTGGCACGGGAGGCTCCTCTGCTGCCCCTCACCGAGTCCACCAAGGCGGAAGCCCTGAAATACATTTGGGTGAAGCCAGTCTCCCATTAAGCACAGCAGCTCTCTTGTATTTCACATGCCCATTACCCATTGCTTAATCGCCCAACAGCTCTCTGAAAGACCTCGCAGCACTTAAGTGCGGTCATCTCACACCCCACGACATGGGGCAATGCCGGGCTGAGACCAAGTCCTCAGGGGCACTCCATGGACTCAGCACTTTGGCAAAGCAGAGCATTTGTTTAGTCATCTGGAAAGGATTTAGAGGCCTACATTTTGGCATTCAAAAGTGCCATATATGTGTGTGGAGAATGCAAATCAGAGAAAACCTGAAAATATTTTGCGTACAACTGGTGAGTACCTGGTGCTAATTGCTGTAGCCATCTCCGTGTTGTTGGGTGCACACTTGCTGTGACCAACAGGGGATAATGAATGTGCTGCTGTTTGAAAGGGGCAATTCTGGCCTCTGTTTCTGAAGAACCCATGGGTTTTGGTCAGGAAAAGAGGACAAAGCCTTCTCAAATCTAGTAGTGCCCCTGTATACCCAGTGCCCAGGAATGCAAGTGTCCACCCCCCGTCTTCCTTGTGCCTCTCTTTGGAACAGGAAGGCTGTGCGTCCATGTGTGCCAGATGGTTTTCTGGAAAGCATCAAGCCAGCCACCGCTGTTGGTGTTTGGTTAACAGACCTGTACAAAAAAGTGATTCACAGACTACAGATTTATTGTCAATTTTGTTATGCTTAAGGCAGGCAGTAATTTCAGTTTTCACTGCCATTAGCTAATAATAGTAATTAATTAGTAAATTGTGCCATTGGGATCTCAGGGTGAACTAACAGGGAAAATGTAAATTAAAAAAAAAAAAAAAAAAGGCCACTAACGTTTCTGAGTTTCCTACCACAATTGAGGGTTTGTTTCTGTCCCATCCCTCCAAACTGAATTTCTGAAGAACAACTTACATCACCCGCAGCACTGTCTGGGAAATATTTGAAGCAAAATGAGAAGCTACACCAAAAAGCATCACAAAGCCGCTAGGAAATGAAGGGGAAAGCAGCAGAGAGTTGTGTTACTGTGCTAGCAGCTGGAACAGGGCTGAAATCTGCCCTGGGTAAAGTTTCAGCCTTTCCCCTGCCGATGGTGAAAGTCTCCTTTTCTCCACTGAAAAGTGTGGCATGAGACTCCCCCCTGGCAGCTGCTGCCCCACACTCCCTCCGATCCTCTGCCACGCGCCTTCCACTGCACCTGAGCTCCTCACTTGCCATCCGTGATATTAAGGTCTGAACTCTCTCTTATAAGGAATTGCTGAGTGAATCAAATCTATAGTCACATTATTCTTCCTTTTTCAGGATCTGAAAACCTCATCTTAAACTAGGAGGGGAGAGGAGGTGTTTTGTTGTTTAGGTTTTTCCCTGTTTTTACTGACTTCCCAGTAAGGAAGTTTTGGATATAACACTAAGAAAGAAAAAACTACGAAGATAAACCCAGGGTTTTCAATTCAAGGTCATTTTGAACCCTTTGTCTGGCTGCAAAAGAAAGTGGGGGAGAAAAGAATTAAAAAATGTGAATTAGGCTGAGTCATTTTCACTATGAATTGTTTGCAGCTGTCAGAATCAGATCTACATAGTTCACTATAGCTCAATTTCCTTTCTGAGTTAATAACACATTGAACAAACATACTATACCAGACTCCTTTTTTTCTTTCAAATAACCTCACAGTGGATCTGCATTCCTAGTATAAAAATGTCTCTATTAGCTTAGGCTATTTATAGAACATCAGAGGGCTGAAAGATAGTTAAAAATTAATCGATTACCATCAAATAACAGACACTAAAACTCAGTGTATGAAATGCTCTTCTTCTACTGAATAAATTAATAGCAAGAGGAGAGATGTACGATCCTGATTTACAGGCCGGCCAAATTCAATTTAACACTCTCCGGTGCAGCTCATCAGCATTCAGAGCTGTACAGTTCAGGTGGTACTTTCAGTAGTTGACCCTGTGTCTGACGTGACGGGTAGGGGGAAGGCAATATGCTTTGTAGGGAGGACATAAAGGGTTGAGGGCATCCAGCTTCAGCTGAAAGACCTTTGCAAGGACCAGCTCCCGGGGGCTAATACCTGCTGCTGAATGGTTCCTCTTGACCTGTCCAAAGGTGGCATTGGGGGATTCACACATGGAAATGACGCTTTCTACAGTCTCCACGTCATGATCTTTTCTTTCTCTTCAAATAGTTAAAAGCAAGAGTGGGCAAGTGGCACCACCTGTGTGTAGAAGGTAAAAAACTTGGGCTTACAAAATATTAAGATGCTTCTCTAACAAACTTATTTGGCATAGTGAAATGCTGTTCTGGCCTTTATACTCTGTGGCTATAATCATCCCATGGGCTGTGTGGAGAAATAAAATGTTTTATGAAACCAATGAAAATAATTATGGAGGAAAAAAAAAAAGCCATAAGTCATTCTTCAGATCTGAAAGGAAGCAAAAGAAGAACTTCGTTCCAAGATTGCTGCTTCTATATTATATCTGAAGCAGGGCTTGTGTCCCCTAAAGCTTCTCTCTTCCTTCTAAGAGTGCCAGTCAGTCTCATAAACGATACTGTTTCCCTGTGGAATCGGCCTTTTTACCAAGGCATAATTTTGAGCAACAAAAACTTTTAGGTGCATCTAAATCTGGGGTAGTTTGTTATCGTACCTTTAGAGAAAGTAGCTAATGGATATGATGGACCTCCAGTTTTAGACATACCCTACGGGGAAGAAAGGAATTTGAATAAATAAAGAACACCTTCTAAGACAGGATGGCGAGTTTAACATCTGCCCCTGTTGATTGCTGACAGACTGTAACACACAGCTTACAATGTAGGGGAAGTCTTTATTTCCTCTTTTATTGCCGAATATGCGCATTTCCAGGCAAAGGTGACATTTTTGTATGTCAAAACAAAGGTAGAACTGCATAGCCTTTGAGACATCAAACTCAGATGGAAAATGAGGATTTGGCATGGCTTAATTTGGGCTTTATTAATGCCTTTGGGGGGAGAGGGATGGAAGAAAGATTAGGCAGATCAGAGCTTTAAAAGTCATAGATCATGCATTTAATAGCTCTAATTCTTAAATACTTGAAGGGTTTCATAAAGCCATTCTCTTCGAGTGCAATCTCCTTCCCACTTTTGACTGTTGCATCTAGACCTCCCAAGTTCTTAAAAAGAGCTTGCAGCTGAAAATCTTCCGACCCTTCCATACAGCAGTGATCTTGCACCAACAAGACGAATGCAGCCAGCATCCTTAAAAGGATCCCACGAGGAGCACACGTGCACACGTAGACACATACTTTCATTCAAGGTGCATATTGTATTATTTTAGGTACTCACCAAATGGGATTTAAAGCTGAAAAAAAAAGAGACTTTTTCCATTCACTTACATTTTCTGAAGTGCTACAGATTTAGAAAGACTGGATTTAAATGAAGTTACTACTAGATTTTTTAAAAAATCAATTCTGGTGTTATAAGAAATTGATGGCTAGATTTCAAGGTGAATTTTATCTAAAACTGAAATATTGACTAAGGCAATATTAAATCTTCGTTCTGGTTTCTTTCTTGAAAAGTGGCATTTTTCACTGCACTGGATTTTGTCCTTTCCACAATCTTAAAATAATTTGCCGCACATTTATTTTAAATATTATAGTGCTATTTTTAAACTAGCAGTGCAAAGCAGCAGTTTTTATAGTAGCTATTACATAGTATAAGGAGTTTTCTGTAATAAAATCAATATCATAGGATAAATATTCTGAGCTAGAATAATAGTGCCCATAGTAATCGGTTTTAGCATGGCTGTGCTTTCCACAGTGTGATTTTTCTGATCGTATTTAACAAGAATTAAGGTAAATTCCAGAAGGTAACACAGGCTGGGACCCTGTGACCAACGTGGACGAAATAGCTGGGAGCAGTTTGAGAGCACAGCGTAGGGGAAGGATGTCGGTAAGATACAGAACTCTGAAAATAAAAAATCAGTCATTAAGGGAATGTGAAAGTGGAGGGTAATTTATGGCATTATGGAAATAATAACATTAAATGTTTCCCCCCAAACATTTTCTTTCGGGTTATTTAAAATCAAAGCCACTAAGTAATGTAATTTTAACTGCCTATATAGCTGTTCCACAAAGTTTTCTAAGACGAGGCTGTGCAATGATTCCTGCTAAGACTGCACCCTGGCAGTGAGATGAGCTCTAGAAGAGGCTTTTCTACCCCAGCTGTTCATTTGCACCATCCCACCACAGACCACTGCCCTCAAGTGTGCTGATGGAAATGTATCCTGGGCCAACTGGTACCTGAAGTGGTCTGGGTTATAAAATAGGGTGCTTGTTTCAGCCTTTTTTTTTTTTTTTTTTAATATATATACACCTTTGGAGAGCTCAAAGTTCATTTCTGAGATTAAGGGTTATAAACAAAGGGATTTTCACAAAGTGCTCATCTCAACCAGAAGTTTTCTTCAGGTTACCAAAAAGTGAGCGTTGCACCATTTTTAGGGACTTGTGCCAAGGGTACTGGCCAGGTTCTGCTGGAAGAAATATGGCCCAGCAGGTGCAGTACTTGGATTTGCTCTTTAGCGACAGAGAAACTGGGCTTCGATGTTGGAATGAAGCATGAGCAAATGGGATGACCAGCTGTCAGCATCTGCAAAGCTCAGCAGTGCTCAGTGTCCTCAGGGAGGACAAGTTGGGTTCGGACACTGAGCCTCACTATTTGGGCTACAGGGAGTACTGGGGCCAAGAGCTTTACCGTTTCCTTTTCGGCTGTCGTGCTGGTGGCAGCAGGGCAGCGTCCCCCCTCAGCTCAGGGTGTGGGTACAGGAGACTCGAGGGGTCAGAGAAAGCAGCCACTGACCGTCTGGCCTGTAATGTATTGAAAAGGCAATTCCAATAACTCATTTTACAACCAAGTGATCGTTTATCCGACTAGCAAAATCTGTTCAACTCTGGTTGTATAGGTTATACAGTAATAAAAGTTCAAGTATCCATAAAATTGCCATTGAACTGTAAATTAATGTGAGGTAAAGTTGTTGCCCAAGGGAATAACCAAGCTTCAGGAAGTTGTGTCCTAAATTAATTAATACTGAGTTCATCTCTGTCTAGGAAAAGAATGGGTTTATGCTGATCTTTGGTTATTGAGCTCAGGGTTTTGTTTTCAAGCAGAAATTGCTATTGTCATTGCTGCTCGTTTAAACAGGACTTTGTGAAATCAGAGAAAACCCAGGAAAATTTATGAATGAGATGACCTATTTTTTTCTGTCTTTTTTTTTTTTTCTTTTTATTGCTACGTATCTTTGAATAGGTAGGGCCAATCCATGCCTGTACCGCTTCAGGCACCTAATGGTCAAGAGTTTCCTTTTTCCTTAAGCAAAGGTGTACATTTGCACTTCGTGGTCGCTGATCTCCCCGACCATCATGGCTTGGCTGTCCTCTCTCTAACCCCTCTCTGAAAACCTTTTTGGTTTTTTTCTTTCTGCTTCATTGAAAAAAAAGAAACCAGTGGCACTTAAAAATAGGTCAGTTTTAATTATTATGGATGAGGATTAGTATATATATAAAAAAAGTACGTCCTATTGCCTTGGGAATCAACTACTTTTTTTAAAAGTTGGGTAAAAAAGCCGTTGGCGTATGCAGAGCTATGCGCTGCAGTGTGGTCTGCAAAACATCGCTGCTGGACTTGTGCCATTTCCACCACCGAGGAAGCGCGGAACATAAAGGAGCTGTATAATGAGGTGTACATAAATTGTTTGCATTCAACAAGTCCTCCGCAATGCTTAAACTCTTGGGGTCTGTTGCAGCACTTGGGAGTGGTTGGTTGTACAGGGCTTCAGAGCAGCCCTATAAACCACCGCTCTGTATCACCAGAGGGCTGAAAAAGCTATCGCCTAGATCTCTTGCTAACAAGCCTCGGAGATTTGTATTGAGTAGCTGACTCCTCTCTGCTCACAGCGAGAACCTTTCCGCAGAGTTTCTATCACCGGCACTGATGCCGGCCTGCCTGCCCGTGCTGTGCTGAACTGACACAATGGCAAACAGCGCTTCCTGTCAATTGCTAACAAAAAGGCGTCCCCGTTAGTCCCTATCGCTGATCAAGCACTGCTTGACACAGGATAAGGGCTGAGGCAGCTGGAGCAGGACCTCCACCGCACCATTGGAGGCAGCAAATTCAAAAATAGTTAAAATGTTTTCTGATTCCTCTTCTGCTTTTTACCCCCTTTATTTTTTTCATGCAGAAGTTGTTTTCAGTAATTTTCCCGACTTCCCTTTTTTCCTTACCATCTCTTCCTCTTTCCCTTTCACCTTTGCTTTTTAGTCCCCCCCTTCTTCTCTTTTTCTTTCTTTTCAGTCTGTATTTATGACTTCTGCTTCACAGATTGTCTCTCTGCTTGGTTTTCTTTTTCTCAGCACTTACTATATTCCTTGTGTTTTTGCAGCTCTAATGCTAGCTTGTCTGCCAAAGAATAAACTCCTATTTATGGAAAATATATGCAGCTATATGCACTGCTAAAACATCTTCAGACTGTTTGCTCACAGTCATCCTGCAGAGACAGTATGACACTCTTAACACAAGAACTGAACAGCTACCACTACATTTAACAAAATTAGAGCCAAATGGCACATCAGCACATACCTATGCAGTTGTAGAGCTTCTGCAATGTGCACACATGGGTTCAGTCATCCACCTGCATCTGTCTACAGCGAACCAACCTCTTTCCTCCTCTGCCAATGAAACAGCGCAGTTTGGTTTTATATGGGAAAATCCCATGGGTTAGGCCTTAAGATACAATTACCCTACTCTTCCTGCGCTGTTCGCTTTGCCCAGGAAGGCTTAAGAATTAGTCATGGCCTCCAGTGCAGGTCATTGGAAATTCCTGAACTGGTCTACCGACAGGTCAAGTTATACTTTTAGAGCACTCTAAATTTGAAGATCTGAGCAAGAGGTATTATAAGCTGATTTCTTGGGACATCTATGAAATTAAAATATCGGTATATTGGGGTGGTTTCATCTTGGGCCTCTAGATTAGTATCGTAAAGCAGCAACACTCCATATATGACACCTTTTAAAACATTCTTAGGTTTTCAGCATTGTTTCTTACTGAAGTATGGTAGATAAAGGGGAGAATTTCAAAGAAGTAGTTCTTCCATTGGAAGTCGATGGAAGTTGTGTGGCTAATTCCCGTTTGTGCTTTTGAAAACACGAATATCCCTGCTTTGCCCATGGCTTTGAATCTCATGTGCCCACAAATACAAGCCCCGCGTTCCTATTCGACCTTCCACACGCGATTTAATTTTGTTTCAGTGTCACAAACTTTCTACGGTAGCTGAAATATGTCAGGGATGTTTTTGTCAAATTGCTGAGACCAGGTTCCTCAGCTCCCACTATGCACTTCTGGGGTGATCAGATCGTGATGTTAGTAGAGTCGTATAAGAGCTTATTAGCAGCTGTTGCAGACACTTTCTCTGCGCTCTAAAAACAACAATGAGAACAACAACTCAGCTGGGAAGAGCATATGCAATAGCCTTTTAATCATTGCTTCAACTCACCATGTCATGATGCGTAAGCTTTCTCATCAATGAGGCTAGGAATACAAAACCAGGGATCTTCTTAAATATTTCAAACACCTGCATCTTGTGAAACAAATTTATGCTACCAGATTAAAAAAAAAAAAATAAAAAAAGGAAAGGAAGAAAGAAGAAAAAAATATCTCGGATCAAAAGTGTCTCCTTATGAGGAAATGAAGGACAGGAACAAAAATACCGTCCTCCTCCATCTCCTCCTCTTCTTTTCCCACCTCGAACTTGATGATAAAATTCTGTAATCTGACAACCCCCTGCAAAATGATAGCTGAATATTTTCAAATGGGGCTTCTCGATGCAAGTCTGCAATTTAAAATCTGCCCAACAGCAGCCATGTGAAAGCTAGTTAGGCTCTGTCTTTTTGTTGCTATCTGTGCCGCCCAGCTTTGCTGCCCTCCTTTATCTGCCACAGTTGCGAAGCCAATGCGAGTGGCCACGCAGAGGGGTACGTAGGCAGCTGTGGGATGCAAATGCCAAGCTTTGGAGTCTGTTAATTCAGCAGTGGCAGGGAAGTCTGTCGCTGGTCACTGGGCTGGAGATGTGCCTACAGGCGTGGTGTGGGACGCTGTTCAGCTGTCCTGCTGCTCCGCAGCCCGCTTCGTTGCAGTCACAGTGATGAATTTGTTTCCTTTCGTAATAAGTCAGACAATAAGGATGTTGCTAAATCTTTTATGAAGCCCGAAGGCAGGGCTGTTGGTTGATATTTGTTTGCTGTGGAGTTATGATTTGTATGACTACCAACTTGCCCCTTGACTCAGAAAGTCCCATGTCGCAAACTTGCATGCCTCGCAGTCGGCGAGTGGAGCTCAGCAAGGTAAAAGTGGCCAGCAGATGTCTCTCAGGATATTTCGCTGCAGACACCGCTCTCCCAACTCCCTTTCTTTCCTGAGGTTCCAGAAACTGGGCTTGGTGTGTTACGAGAAATGCTGTATCTTACCTCTTTGCCCATTCTCTGCAAGTATTACAGCCCCAAACGGCTTTGTGATACGGAGCTTTTTTAAGCCACGGCCTAAATTAAGGGAATGTTTTATAAAGGTAAAAAACGGGCAAGGGGAGGCATCCTTTGTGCCTTCAGAACATTTCACGTTTATTTACAGCCTTTGAGAAAATGAAGCAGTGTCACCCATGGGGGCGTACGATATTTTAGATCACTTTTGATTGGGAAAATCATTAACATTGCTGGGATTCTGCTTCATTTAGCATGGGAGAATTTGTAGATGGCAGGAAAAATATTCTGTTCGCAGGTGCAGGCTGTGTCGACATGAGGCAAATCTGCTAATCAAGCTGTACCTGCCGAGCTATGCTGGCAAATTTTTCCTTGGGTAGACTTGGCCTAAGTCTGAGCTCTTTTTGTTAGCTGGCTATATATTATTCTCTGTATTTAGATGGAGAAACTGCAGCAGTGAGGATAAGTGGTTGCTCATGGCACTGAAGGAATTAGTTTTAGAGGTGGAAGTGGAAGGCTGGAGTCCCCTGGTCCCAGGCATGTTCACACCAGACCGCTGCATTTTGGCTTGGATGGGGTTTAAAGCTCACCACTTAGGTCGTGCAGAAAATGCGCACACTATTATCATTTTGCAGGAGCTCTCCATTGGCATGATCCATGTCTTTGAGAATACAATAGTCCATCACCAATCCAATCATCTTTCTGTGACTGAGGGGTTTATGCAATTATAAAAAAGTGGATGATTTGAATGTTCTATTCCTCTTGTGGAATTATGTTTGGAATTTATCCGACAAGACAGGGAAGGGATTTTGTTTGTTTTGTTTGATCATTTCTTATCACAGAACTTTGTTTGACTCAAACCAGAATGATACAAACATTCAAACACCACCTTCAGATGTAGTATTGATTTATAAAACAGCGGTGCACAGCTGCTGTGCTTCACTGTTGCATACAGAAGGTCTTCAATTCCCAACAAATTACTGGCGTTTCTACCTATTTACAAATTAATGTTTCCTCTGAACCTTGTGCATTTCTTATTATTCTAGTCTGCTTTCTTCAGTTGCTGCTTAGAAACCTTGTGCGAGTGTGTATTATGCAGTGATAGGGCAGCTTTAGAGCATCAGTTAAATTGGAGTTAAATAAAAAAAATCTAGATCAACTTTTATCCTTAGGCAAGTTATGCACTGAGTGAAATTAAACCACTATATGTACTTGTAGATTGAAGAATCAGAGGTGGAGGATGGGTCAGAAACACTAAGATCAAAGTTTTTCTTCTTTGAAAAAAATCTCTTTGAAAAGCCCCCATGCCACCTATTCTGCTTGTTAATGTTTTGACTGGAAGTGTCTGGCAGTGTCATCATCAGCAGAATATTTTTAAAGACTTTTTTTTTTTTTTTTTAACTGACTCTAATAGCAAAGCAATGGATCCTTAGCAGCCTCTGTTATATGTCTCTTAAGGGAATATTTTTGTTAATTGCAAATATTTGATTGACAAACATGGGATGCAATTAGTAGGCAGGCACAGTAGGAATGTGCAGTGAACTGGATCTCTGAACCAACAGATCTCAACTCTCTCAGCTTGATCTGAAATAGGCTAGAGCATTTAAACCATATGTTTCCCTCAAACTTTTTCTTTCCTCTGAAAATTCCTTATTTCCCTCAACTAACCTTCTTTCACTCTCTGCACCAAGGGAGCTAATTCGTCTACTATGATCACGTCAAATAAAGACAGAAAATTCTACACGAGCTTCAGACTTAGGCTGTTTTTTGACCGTGGCAGCAAAAATTAATGTGGACAAGACTATACATGCCAGTTGTGCCTTACAAAAGCCCTAGGTGAAAGAGAATACAATCTAATTTAACTTTAGACGTTTTGAGCTTAATGGTCTATTTAAACAACCTGGTACCATCTGACTACATTTATCAATTATATTTCTTTGTATTTATAGAGAGTACTGTCTTTCTGGGAAGGCTATAATTAAAACTTATCTAGATAAATTGTGCTCAGATTCTGTGGTACAAGAAGGAATTCAAAGGATTTCAGTGGTTTTATGTGTTCTTTTTCATAAAAAGGTTGCACTTAAATCTTTAAAAGGAAATAGATTTTCCTAATTCGAATAACCTAATTGTAATAGTTTTCATAATTACAGCTAAGAATTACCAACAGGAAATGCAGTGTGGCCTTTAGATTAAAATATTGACGCCTCCGAAAAAAAATTGTTTCTGGGTAAGCAATACCTCTGCTCTCGGGGAAAGGGCGTTCGTTCTCCCACTTCTTGTGACAAGGGTCATTGGCAGGAAAACTGCCTCCGAGGAATTCATCCGTTCTTTGGGGTTTCGGGTGGTTTCTGCTCACTCTTTGTGATGTCATGATAATCTCTACAATAGCCCTGTGTGACATCACATGCTGAGCATTGTTGATCTTGGTGAAGAATGAGCAGCAGGAGCTGGGTGCACCTTCAGGTCTTCTGCGGGCAGATTGATGCTGCACTACACGCTCCAACGCTGAGGCACCTGCAGAAGCTCAGGTGGCAAAAGCAGCCCAGTGTGGTGGCCCAGAGCCAGGGGGGAGGTCATTTACTCTGCTGAGAAGCTCACTTGCAGCTGTCTTGGATATGGCCACTTCGGCATACAGTGCCACGTCAGGCAGATACTTTTTTACAGCTAACCTACAATAGGATTTTTCTTGGATGCTGAGGAGTAAAGACCCCATTTGGCAACTTCCTCCAATCTGAGTAGGAGTGCTTGGCATGGGCGAAGCAACAGAAGCTGGACCTGCCCTGCTGCATTAGTATTTGTAGTGTGTTTTATTGTATTGTCCGGGAGTAATCTGAGGAAAATGGAGAGGTTGCTCTTTCCTCTCTGATATTTTTTGCATGGCATCAACCGGCCTTACCATAACCTAATTTTATTCGCGGAAGTCCCAAATCTCTCTGAGATCACTGGCAGTACTCACATGAGTAACGTGAGTTTGTATGTACCTACATCACCACACTCCGTTAGAGCATGCATATTTATAAAATCACACGAAGGGGCTAATGAAGCTTTGCTCATTTTGGAAGGGCCCGATCCTGCAACATTTACTCCTGCTGGGGACTACTCATGTGATTAAGGCGGACTCCCGTAAGTGTTGCAAGATCCAGCTTTTAATTTGCAAATCCCAATAACGGTATGTGTTAATCAGACACTTCATCAGTGAAAAGAGTGCTAGATCCATAGTAGCTGTATGGTGAGGCTGTATATACAAGCTAGATTTCTTAAAATCTTTCTTACAGAATTTTGTCCCTAGAAGGGAAAATTTTATCTCGCTGCCGAGTCCTGAATGTAAAATTTCAGATTTGTTGTACGTGGCTCCACAGAACTAACAAAAAAAATAATTTCTATCTGTAACATTTCACGCCGTGTATTTGTAACCCTCTTACTGAAGCAATATTTACAGGGGCGTTAAAAAAAATAGTTATTTTCACGTAAGGGCAGTTAATGAAGGTCCATTACAAACCCACGATATTTTAGACAGAGCTTCATAATGAACAACTTTGGTATGGCAGAGTTATTTTAAGTGCTTATCCAGGTGCATGCTTGGACTTGTCAAGGTTGCCCTTAGTGAGGACCAGTCCTCTACAGATAATTCTTTTTTCACACCGGAGCCGTTGTTGTGTCTCTCTGTTTAAGTGCTTGACAGAAAATGTCCACAGTTAGGCTGTGCATAATGTATACTGTCAGTTTGTAAAATCTTTCTATGTGACTGTGTTGAAAGAGGGACTTTGTCACAGGTTTTCTGTTCACAGCTCTACAATTTAAATTTTACTGTTTTGTCATGTTAATGTAATTCACTTAAAATATTTAAATTGTCCTTAATTAATTGAGAAGGGAGATTATCATTGTGGTGAACTTGTAGGCAGCGTGCGGAACAGTACTGACACCATTTTGGTGAATACAGGTGATGAATGGTGTTGACATGAACGGCTGCAGTTACACAGTGTGTGTATACACAAATTATACCGCCATGTGTGTTCCTCTGTGTTATGAAAGCCTTTTGTTTATATATACCCAGCTATACATTTACACATTATGTAAATAAACACACATATGCCCATGCAATTTAATTGAATATATGGCTATGGGTTAAGAGGCATGTTACTCTGATGAAAAACATCTTATGGTACAGAGTAAAAATATTTCCGACGTGCTTTTGAGCCTCCTGTAGAATTTAAGAAGGAACTGCAGAGATTTCTTTAAGGTAGTGGTCCAGATAATTTAACAGGAAGTCGTGGTAGTCTTCCAAAAGCTCGAGGCTGTAGAATGGCAGTCTTGGAAACCCACTGAGTTTCATCTTTATTCAACTCCTTTTATTCTTATTCGATGATGAGCTTTTCCATCAATCTTTGGTATTTGCAAAATGGAACATTACGCTGTGAGTTTTGTTTCAAATTAGGTACATACTTCTACGGCAATGTGCAAGAAATTATGCATGTGGATTAGTCTTTCCAACCACAAATTCCCCAAAAACTGACATAAGCATCTCAGGGTGGAATGAAAAATTGCCCCGGGTGCATTCAGTCAGCCTTGGGGGTGCAGTATGGCTCTTTGATGTACTGCGAGAGAAGCACTGAGTGATGGGCTAGCGGTGCCTCCTACCCACTCTTCCAGGCTGTTGGTGCTGCCGTGGCATGCCACACCTGGAGGGGCCCAAGGAGGTGGTCTCCCACTGGAAAAATGCCTGTGGGAGCTGCAGGAGGTGGTGAACCTGCCGCTGAGCCCCACCGGAAGAGGACTGTTGCTGGACACGCATCTGGGGTTGCATTGCATGTGATGCACCTTCTCCCTGGTCCTCATTTGGGAACGAGGGGGGCCTGTGGGGCACCAATATCTGTTCTTCTCAGAGTAGGGTGCCACAGGCCATGCCGCAAGGTGATGCGTTTCGCGCTGGCAGAGCCCAGATGCGTGTGTCTGCCTCACAAAGAAATCTTTTGCTTTTTGTTTGTGGTTTTGTTTTTTTTTTTTCCTCTCCATCTCATGCACTCAGCCGGGGCGCCTCTCTTCCAGCTGTTCTGTGACACCGCGCAGCCATCAAACGTTGGAAACCCGGATCAGAGAGCAGCAGTGACAGACTCCCCGGTGCAGGCAGGCCAGGTCCCAAATCTATTGTTCATACGAGAGAGCTTGGCAGAGTGACTTGACAGGTTTTTAAAGCACCGGAGAACTTTACCAGGAAGTTTTCTCCCTTTTCTACCCCTTTCCCTCACTCTGCCTCAAGCCAGATGCAAAACATGTGCCGCTTTAGCAATTAACAAAAAGGGGAATATTGTTGCTTCTGAACACACGTACACACACGTACGCGCAGATAATCAGGTGTGTGAGACTCAGCAATCCCTCTGCATGCAAGGGCTTACACTGTGATGCTTTGTAGTATTGCGCTCAGACAGCGTGTTCTGAGCGTCTTTGTTATCATCGCCTGATAAATAAACAGCCCTAAAATTACAGAACTTATTATGGTAATTGAGTGAAGAAAAGGAAATGCAAACCCTGCCTCGCTATCTATTACATTGCCACTGCTAAAGTTGCCTAAACCTGTGCTACTCAAATGATATTGTAATATTAGCCTTCTTTCTTTTTTCACAATGATTGTTTTCTGTCCATCTCAAGCTGGATGTCAGTTCATTTAGATTTACATCAAGTAGTAAATTAAAATAATCACTCAGCAAACACTCTCAGCTCAGTTTTCTCTTTCAGTCAGGAGTTGCGAGAGATGCTTGAAGCATTCAAGCAGAAAATATTGCTGTCTAGATATTTGTCCTCTGGGTGATAAAGGAGGCATTGTCTTGGGACCCACTCAGGCCTCGGAGCTGATAGTAGCTGTGCATCACAGCTGTGAAGTGCGCTTTGTTATGTGTCTGAGGATTAGGGTTCAGGACCTTGTTTTTCTTGAAATACCAGACTGATCAGAGCTGCATATGTTCGGGGGAAAGCAGAGGTCGATGGTTCTCTGTCCACATTTTTACTAGATTATTCTTGGACAGAACTCTGGGAGAATACCCTGCAGCTTAAAGCATCCCAAGAGTTTTTCATATTCTGCATTATAACCGGCATGGAAAAAAGGCTGCAGTTTATCCATCTGCATTTGAAACAAAAGAATACAGCATCGCAGACACTCTGGGCTTTGGACCCACACTGGAACAGGCTGAATTTTGCTCCTTTGTGTTCCATTTTCAGTACAGCTGCCCATTTAGAAGCCCAAATGCACATTAATATAATAACTAAATCCAAAGAATTTCTGGCCTTAAGGATAGCACAGTCAATCTTCAGATCGACGGTTAATCTTAAAGCAAGGGTAGAACTGGGGTGGTGTACAGAACAAGGCTTGGGGGAGGACGCAAAAAAAGGCTGTTCTGCATCTCTAAGTTGTCTGTTTCAGAAAAAGAGGATGTGGATTTTTTTCCTATTTAAAAAATTAATCTGCATCTTCTTTCCCACCCCCAGGGAAAAAAAAAGCGCATTTATTTTGCCAAGTAGGATGTGTACAGGGGCACTGAGTGAAGATGCTGTCATGAACTAAGGTAATACTTCCACTACAGTCAGTGAGCTGAAGCCTGAGCAAAGACTGCAGGATCTGGGCACTGTCTGCCCAGCCTCTGAAGCAGCCTCGTCTTTGTAGCAGCACAATATGGGAGTTTGTGGAATTGAGGATTTGGGACCAGACTGTCGCCTCACTTATGTTGGTCCGATACCACAGAAGCTAACTGGATTTTACTAATTAACAAAGGACTATATGTGACTCTCCTGTTGCAAGTGAATGTACATATATACGTTGTAAAATCAACTTTCAGTGTAAGTCTGAATCCATCCCTTCCAGAATGGGGTCCTGATCAATAAGCAGAGTATTGCCTCTGTAATGATTAATGTTAATCATATAACACCACTGATGGGATGGAAGTGAGAACAGTATTGTGGCCATATACTATATTGCCTAAGGATTCCTTCCTGGTATGTCTGTGCTTGAAAAGATGTCAGTGGGCAAAACTTTTAACCCCATTAAGCTTCTGCATAAATTCTGAGGGCCACCCTATACATCTTTACTTTTAAAACTAGGCCAGCATGGAAAATGATTCCTTCTATCATTCAGAATATGGAGTTATAAACAAAAATTTTCTTGGCTTAAACCTCAGATCTGGAATTACCTCCCTCCCATGGAGTAGGGCATCTGCTCCGTACCAGTGGCACTAGGGGAAAGGCCTGAGTGATGTCTGCAAAATGAAAGCTGGCTTTAATCTTTGCTCAGTTCTTCCCATCCACCCTTCCTCCACGAAGCCATCCCTGCCCAGTATTGGGCTTGCACATCCCTACCATGGCTCCTCTTTTAGGCTTCAAGTCAATGGGGTGGCTCAGGTGCTCCTCTCCCCATGGGAAGGTGAGCTTGGAGCTGGGCGCCAAGGGCACCGTGGAGGGCATCTGAGACATTTGCTTGAGCTTAGTGGGCTTAATGAATGGTGTGAGGTTACCCATTGTGACAGGGCACCAGCTCAGGCTCAGCTGTAGACCAAACAGCTCCTGAACATGCTCTTACCCATCCAGTCTTTTTATGGATGTCATTGCCATTCCAAGGAGACTCTTAGCGATTTTTCAATTTTGATGGTCTTGGCAAGAATGATCCAGAAGTATTTTTTTCTGCCTAGACAAACTGGTTTCAAGTGATAAAAAAGAGTAACTGGGGCAGGATGTGAACTGAGGAGCCTCGGTCAGAGATCAACCTGTGTAATTGCTGTTTGAATTAAGCTCTAGGCTCGCAATGTAGTTATACATTTGTGTTCTCATCCTCTGTATTGCTAAACATCCTTCTGCTCTACTGCCCTGCTGTGCGCCTCTTCTAAGGGTATATGCTGGCAAGAGGGTGTGCATGGACCAAAGCAGTGCCACGTGGCATGGGGGGAAGTGATGTCTTGTTACTTTGCCATCTGCCTGGCAGAAGTGAGTTGCTGCATTTGTGCATTTCTGCCTACAGAAAGCTGGCATCATATTAAGGCATTTATCATTGGAGATATGCTAATAGCAAGCTTTCAAAAAAATCATAGAGTAGCAGTCAACGTCTCATTTGTTTATGAGTAGTCTTTTATATTTAGGTATTTTCCTTCACTTCTACTTCCTCCTTTCTTAGGGAATGACCACAGGGTACTGACCTCTGCTTTTGTGCTCGCAGAAATCCTCTCTCTCTGTTTTATTTGTCCTCTGGCTTTCTTTTTTTGCTCACTGGGTTTTTTAAATGCATTTTGGTTTTCTTTTTTAATGCTTTGAGAAGGTTTGGTTTATCCTTCCTCACTCCTGCTAGCACAGCTATCCATTGGTCCTCTTTTCTCCTTGAGTTGTTGCTACTGATGAGGTTCCTGTATTATAATATTTTCCATGCATTTTCTCCCTTTTCTCCTAAAGCAGTTTTCCCTCTTGTTTGTCTGTCTCACACTTCTTTTCTTCTTCCTATATCCTGGCAAAACATATTAGAGGTGCCACTTACTTCTTCTCTCTAATCCCCATCCGCAGCCCTCAGCTCTGCTTCCCCCTGCTCTGCAGAGACTGATACCTCTGGTGATGCTTTCCCAGTGCTGCTGGGCCTGGCCCGGTTCCCTTCCTACTGTACCTCTGCTCTCCTCTGGTCTGTCACACTCTGTAAACAGCATGACATGAGCACTGTGCACAGAGTGACAGAGCTGCGCTGGGAGGCAGAGCGCTGTGGCACCACGGCCCGAGCGCTGCCAGCAATACAGTACCGGGCAGGGAAGGTCGCTGCTGAGCAGCAGGAACATCCCTTTTCAGCTAGGTCTGCCCCATTAAAGTCAGGGAGCCCTCTGATGACTTTGGGGGGATTTTTACCTAAAAACACAAATCGGGCTCCTCTCTCAAAGCTGGACAACAGAAGGGGGAATTCCCTTGTTGTTTACTTTAAAAAGAAGAGAAAGAGAACTTTGTGAATGAAGGAAAAAGAAAACCTGCTGGGGCAGAAGGCAGCTACAGCCTCCAGCTCCTTATGCGAACTCACATCGCTGAAGAGTTGGATGCAGAGATGTGAAATCTTCCCCTACTGGTACCTATTCCCTCTGCTTGAATGAAGGAGACAGAGGGGCCAAGATATTTCAGGGTGAGGTATTTTGCAGGCATACCAGTAATTACATTATCTTTGTGGATTTACATCAGCTGAAGTCTGAGAGTTTTATCTGATTTGAGTTCTTCATGGACAAATGTACAAATATTCACACAGGCATATCGTGATGCTTACTGAAGTTATTTGAAGCATACATCGTTTTCTGGCTCTCTTAATACCAATATGAATGTGGAGTTGCTGAAATTATCAAAATATTGACATAAAACCCTATGCAAAATGAGCCACTTTTGTTTGTGAATTGTGTGGCTTGTTTTTTTTGCTGCTGCCACCCATCACTGCCATCAGTGTCCAGCATAAAGCCAGGCACTGGAAGGGGGATTTCCCCTAGTTCTTTGCAATAAAAAAAAAAAAAAGAACAAAAAAAAAAGAGAGATAATTTCCTGACTGCAGGAAAAGAACTACTGGGGTAGAAGGTTACCAAGGCCTCCAGCTCCTTGTGTGGAGCTGAAGAGAGTATTCAGAGAGTTCAAACACAAGTAGGAGATCTCCGAGTGCAGGAAACAAGCAACGCAGGATGAGGTGAGAGAATTAAGCACAGAGCAGGAGGGCAGCTACCCCGTGTGCATCCATTCCCAGCAAGAGAGGTATCCAACAAATCCTTGAAAGAGATGTCTTGCAAAAGCTTCATTATAAGCTCTTGCTAATTTGAGAAATGTCAGGAATGGCAATATTATTTTCCACTCAGCTGTTGGGATCTCTGTGTGTATGTCTGATTAGATGATACCTTCTGAAAAATGCGAGCGGTCTGTGGCAAAGTCTTTGTATGGCACCTGGCAGAATGGCATCACTTCAGTATAAATAAATTATATTTGTAATGTCTTTATTATATAAGACAATCTCAGTATTGTGGCTGCTGCTATAAGACATGAAGAACTACACCTGTTTCCTGCCATAACGGTTATGGATTCACATCAGGATAACTCATTCCTGGTGCCTTCCTGCTGGAAACGGGCTGAGATCCACAAGGATCTCTGAAGTACTTGTTCTAGTTCAATATTAGGAAATACTGGAAGTATGCAAACTGTAGGCAAAACCAATTGCCTTGTATTTGAAGTTTTCCTCCCTCTAACAACACAAATATTGTCTTGATGTTCTTCTAGAGCTTGCTTGGTGGTAGTGGGATCTCGGGGCGGGTTCCCTTTTGCACACAAAGTCAGCCCCTTTCTGAGCACCGCCATACATATTCCAGACTAAAAGGGCAGCTGAAAAGGCAGACTTGGCTGCAGCTGCTACCTGCAAATCCGGAGGCTGTTGTCTTCCTTATTTCATCTGTCGCTAGTCAGCTGGAAACCACAGTGACCTATGAGTAATGTGGTCATCCCAAACTCATGCTGATAAAACCTTTACACTGCTGCCTCTTGCCGTCTCTCCCTTTCTATCTCTCAGATGTTCTGATCCAATCTTGACTTCCTTTGAGGTAGGACGTTCTGTCTTAATGCCCTACCTCCCATGGAGAGTCAGAGAGAAATTATTTTGAGTTGGGTTTTTTGTTGTGTTTTTGCCTGATAGAGTTGTCTGCAGAGCTTTTATACCAGTGAGAAAGGATATGACTCTATGGCCATAACTCAGGGGCCCTTTTGGACGTTGCTTCTCTTAATTAGTGGCTGCTACTGAAGGCATAGCAGAAGGATTTCCAAATCCCAGAATATCAGTTGTTCCTGTGGGCAGTAAACCACCAAGTGTGGCTTAAAGCAATCTAGAGTTGGGAGATGGCAAAGCTCTGTTGTTCTTTGCTCTCTCCACCTTCTTGGCAATACTATGTGTATCCTGGCTGCCACTGGGCAGTCAATCCACTTGGCATATTTGTAATCCTCTATGCTGCACCACTGATGAACGTTTCTCGCTTATTCCTTACAGATCAGCGTGATGGATCTTATGGTAGATTTCGACAGCTGATGGAAAACTGTCTGAATGTCCAGGTAACTGCCATTTCTTCTTCTTCTTCTGTGAGCTGCTCTGGATGTTGTGACCTTTTCTTTGATTTTAGGCTGCAGTACTCTCACTTTACCCCCTACATTTGCCATCTCATGATCAGGCTGTTGTCCTGAGTTGTATCTTAGAGTTACTTTGAAATATAAAGTGAAGGATGTTCTGGCTACCTATTCAGTATCTAGCTCTTCTGTCCCACCAGTAGCGTTTGACCAGAAACCTGCAAACTGCCTATTCATATCTGAGGGGATTTACTTGCGTTTTATAAAGGTAGAAATGGTTGAACACTTACTGGATAAAGAACTGTCTGTTTGTCTGTATGATCCTGCCGTAACTGTGGTTAATGGAGGAACTCAGTGGCAAGGCAATTTGCTTGTCCCAAGAGGCACTCACTTTTTGACTGGGCTCAGCCCTCAGCTATTTCTCACCTTTCTAAAGGGCTGAGATTTACTTTGGATTTTTGTAGTAGATTTTAAAATGTTTCATGCTTACATTAGCTTCACTGCTTTCTTTGAGAAGCTCAAAATTAAAGTAAGCAAGTGCTGCAGCGGGGACCTGCAAAAGAACATTGGGTGCAATGGTTTGAGGACCACCATATCCTGAACGCACTAAGCCCCAGTCCTGCTCTGATGCCAAGCCTCTGGCAGTAGACTTGTGCACTGCCCGACAAGGTTGTTCAAGCACAGCTTTGGGGAGTCAGATGAAAGTAGACTGTTTTTCAGTTAGGCACTCAGCCATCCTCGTTATGATAACGTCGTTATTGTAAGCTCCTTGGGGCAGGGACTGTGGCTTTTCATATGTCTTGAGTCACTCCAAGATTGTGGCTAGCATTCTGTGAACCAAAGCTAGTAAATCAAAGCCAGTTTTTTCTCATGCGCTTCAAAACCTACTCCATTTTGGAACGAGAAAACCACGTACAGCTCACTGCAGGCTTTGTCAAATTATTCCTCCCCTTCACACTTGGACTCTTCTTCATTTTCCACACACTTAATACTCACCCAGCTCCTTTCTGTAACTGGCAGCTGATCCAATTACACACTAGAGATAGAAATACTGAAGTCTTACAGTTCAAATGTGGAATGATATGCATAGTCACTTTGTCACTCAAAACCTTAAAAAAAAAAAAAAAAAGAAAGAAAAATCAGACTAGCTGGCCATAATTAAGGGCAGAAAATAGAGCACACAGTTAATATCTCCGTGGTTTGCCAATACTGGGATGTCACAAGTACCAATCAGGAAACCAGAGCCATGTGGCTCCCCAGATAAAAACACTGGCTTTTTACTTCTGGGGCTACAGTTAAAATCCAGCTTAAGGTTCTAAATTAAATGAGACCCTTAACCTGTGCCAGAACACGCGATCCCTTCAGGTCAGAGCTGAGGTTGTTGGCAGGTCCGTGTGATGAGGCTTGTGTTCTGTTGCCTTCAACACACTTAATGGCATAAACAAAGGAATTAAGGTCTAAACCTTGTCACAACGCCAAGATGCCAGAAGTGTATGGGCACCAGCAGCCAGATACAGAGGCACGGAAAAAGGAGAACCTGAATTATCAGTGGGCATGAATGTAGGCAGGTCTGGGTCAGTGCACACTAGGTCTCACTTGCTGCTGCTTTCTGCAATGAGGGACTTCGTGGTAATGGGCTCATCTGCTGCTTGAAGGCAGCAGCATCTCAAAGGCAGGCTAAATTTGGGGTCAGACGGATGGTGCTATGTTCTGCCTGAGCTGTTTTCTGGGCTCCCTGATTCACTTTCCATCGCATTAACAGTACAAAACTGTAGCCACAGTCAGATGTGGGATCCCAATGGCACCATCAGCATTTGCAGCTTTTGGACTGTGTAAGTCGCCTGTGCAAAGTTGTGCCAAGAGAGAACTCGTTCGTTATTGGAAAGGACCCCAGTCACTTACTAGGGACAGTAATGAACACCTGATAATAATGACCAACTTTGAATTAGGTGTAAAGTTAAGATGTAGGCACCAGGTAGCTAACAGATACTCCTTGCTTGCACTCTTGGCATTTGACTGCTGTGTGTGTAGCAGGCTTTTATGTGTGCCTGCTCCCAGAATTACATTTTTGGAGGATTCTGGTTCGGATACTCAGCTGGACTTTTGTTCGGGGTTTTGTTCAGCGAGCAGCTTGCATTCAGCGGAGCAATCTTGTAAAACTGCATAGCAGTAGCAAAGGATCTACCACATTACCAAAAATGTAGGAACCTTCAAAGCCTCCAAGATCCTCCAGCTCCCACCAGAGAGCTAGAGCTGAGAATCCCATATGACAAAAAACAAGCAATAATTAAAAATCCCTATTTTGCCTAAAGAATTCCTTTGTTCAAGGAATGTAAACGTCTCTGCCTGCTTGTAAGTTATTTCATTTTTGGTAGTTCCTTAGCTCAGTAATCTGAACTTGGGAATAGAGCAGTCTGAAAAGAGTGCTACTCTGAAACAAAACACCTGTCTTTCAGTCAAGACTAAATTGACAAGCAACAATTTAGTTGTCTAAACTCAGAGCTTTCAGGATTTCAGACTACATAAATGTCAAGATGCCTAGGTAGGGCTCAAAGGTGAGCGACAGTGTAGGCAAATATACATTGGAACTTCAATTATCCAAACCCTGATAACTTTCAGTTACCTGAAGTTTAAACGTGTCTTTCCTCACTCTTAGTTTCTACATTTTTCTGTAAAATCCTTTCGTCGCCTGTGAATCGCCCATGTCTTGCCCAGCGTAGTCTGTAAACTTTTAAGAGCTCGTCTCCTGAGGAGCTTAGTGTGTTTGCCAGATCACAGCATCAGCAACCCCTTTCTGATAGAGCCTGTAATTATCCCTTCGTGTTACCTGTTACATTTGGATAGAAGATTAAAATAAATAAATCATCGTTTTCATCTTTGTCGTCTCCAGCTACATTCTACTTCTGCATAGGCGTGGTGTCATTGAGGCACCCTTCATCTTAAAGCAGTGTGTACATGCATCGAAACACCGTTCTGTAATGATTCCTTGTAGGAAGGTTGTGTCCTCTAATTAGCAGCCTGAGGATTGGATGGACTTTGCTGGTTAGCAGAATTCACCATTAGTAGGTTGGATTTCACGGACCAAATTCTTCCATTTGTTGCTGTCCTGTAACATCTTTGACATTGACTGATATCCAAGACCCAAATATGCTTTGATTTCCGTAGTTTTGGAGCTTAAAAGCTGCTGAGATCCAAATCAAGACCCTCAGAGAAATTTTGCTTTAAATGTTCCTGACTTCCACACTTTTTTTCAATACACCCCAGTTACTTTTGAGGGGGGTGGTTGTGATTTGATTTCAGAGAGGTAACAGTTCACATTTACAGGTCCCTGCACCAGCTATAAAAATAAATATAGAACTAAAAGTTTCGAGTGGCAGAAGAAAATGGCTGACTGGAAAGTATGTGAGGCCTCTTCATCTCCTTTTGCACCTTTGTATTTTCCAGCTGTGTTTTCACCCCATTTGTGACTTATATTTGCCGCTTTAAGTTTCTCCCAGCACTTTCTAACGTCCTCTTTTCTCATGTCTATGGCAAAGAGATAGTGAAGGGAATCCCTCTCCTTTTCTCCTTGCTCTTCTGCAAGCATTTTCCTCTTTATCTTTCAGGGGAGGAATCTGAAACAGACCAAGGATGGGAGATTTTTGTTTCTTCCCCAACAGCAAGGACTCTGGGGAAAAGAACATCTCAATAAGCCAGTATAATGGGCAGACCGTTCTGCAAAGTGAGAGGTGGCATACGCTAATCTGTGCCGTGGTCCCTTTTCAGATAAATGCTCGTTAGGGGCACTGTAGGATAAGAGCTGCTGTACAAGTGTTGCCCACTCTGCAGTGGAGGATTTTTGGGGAGAATGAGGCCCCCGAACAATAAACTGCACCCCATGAGGAAGAATAAGGGGATTTTTGGCCAGGCCAGGTGGTGCCTGCCTTCCCCTTAGCTGAAGGCAAAAAGCTTGATCCTACCAGAACAAATGGCATAAGGCATGGAGGATCCAGTATTGCACAGGAAAATAAAATTGAAAGCAGAGCTGCGCAAGTGAACTAGAAGGCAAAATGCAATCCAGTTTCATCTGTTGCTTTGACTGGGAATGGCAAGAAAAGAAAACTAAATGGGGATATTAAATTGTACGTTTTGTGGGTAAAAAGAAATCTCATTCTCCCGACAGCAAACTAATATTGCAAAGAAAACATAGCAACAGAAAACAGTTGCCCATTTCAGTGGGGCAGTGCCCATTTCAATATTTAAGAAGCTCTAGTGTCTTAGGTGTTTCATGGCAATCAAAAATTGAAATAAATTGAAGTTGCATTTTAATTGAATTACACAATGACATCGATTTAAACATTAGTAAACAGACGCAATTTTGTGCAATGCTTTAAATTGCGTTTCTCACATATGCATTTAATTTAAATTTATTGAGATGGTTATTTATGTTAATAAAATAATTAAAAGCAGTTATTTAAGAGTAACTATTAAATAGCTGTGTAACTACCTATATTAATAAGACAGTTAGTTAAGGGATAATGTCTATTTCTTTATAGTGTAATTGCAATAAACAGCTGCTGAGTTTGATTAAGAGCTGAAGTGGAGCTAAAGTGTTTGAGCAATCTCAAAAGCTATTTGTTGTAAGTGTACTACAAAGCAGTAGCGATTATTCCTATTATACAAAAAGCCATAGCATAAACATTAAAATATAACTCCTTAGTAGGATGGTTTTTTCTTGGGTTATTCAAGCATCTCCCTGTGAATGGTGGGGCTAGAGAAGGAGAGCTGGGGCTTTAGTGGAGAAGAGGCTGAGGGGGAGAACAGTTTTGTTGAACAGTTTTGTTCGTATCCAGAGTCACCCCTGTGTGAGAGTACACCTAAGTGCTAGGAGGGGCACAATCTCTGCTTGCAAGCCGTTTTCTCAGGGGTGGCATCATTTGAAAATCTCGAGCTGGGTCCCTTTCAAAATTTAATAGAAAAATTTCATCCTTGGCCCCTGGTCTGACCTAGGAATTTCTTCATCTTTTGTTGGAGTATAAAAAGGGAGAGTTGAGCATATAGTAAAAATCCTTCTGCAACTTTGTCTATGAAGTGGTTGCTGCCACTCCGTAACTCCATCATTAACACGTGAAGCAGATGCTTCCTGGTCCCCAAACGTATCCTGCTTTATGGCACTGACACATACCTAAACCACAGACCATTAATTTCAGTGGGATCAAGTAAGCGAATAGGCATGATTTGTATTGCAGTTGTTATTTACAAACTGCATAGTCTCCTGCTTCTGGGTGGTGGACTCACACCTAAGACATTTGCCTTTAAAATTTCCGCTGTATTAAGGTCCCACAAGTTTCGTAGCAAGTCAGGAAAGAGTTGCTTAATTACTTAAAAGCTGTTTTATTTCCCCTTTTATTTGAGAGCAGCTTTGAGTGGTAAACTCTGACATGTTGATTGAGGCACAAATGGACATAAGTAGTCCGCTGCCTTTTGCTGCTCCTGGTTCATGCACCTCTGTGGCCGTATTAACAGCGAAGATCTTATGGAGACCAAAATTGTTATGAAATGCTGCCAAGCAAAATTTTACCAATAGAGATCTCGCATATTTATGGCTTTGTAGTGAACTAGGTTGGCCAAGTCCTAGATTAAGATTCTGGGGGGCTGGGGGGTAAGATTGTGTCCTGGCCATCCTGCCTCCGGTCCTGAGCTCCTTCTCACATTATTGGCACTTGGGAATCTCTCCAGCAAGTTCTCACTTTAAGCCAGATGCAAACATCAGTGGGATAGGTGGATGATTCCATCAGTGCTGTGAACCAACCTCAGGGAATATGCACCAAAGTTCATTTGATCAAATCCCACCAATTCATTTGCATTAGGGTTGTGGGGATATGACATAAAAATGTAAAAAGTTCAAAAGGAGAAAAAAAAGGTGTTAGCAGTACAGTTACACCAGTTTGCTCCTCTTACACAATCTATCCTGTAAGAGATAACGTATCTTCGCTTAACAAGTCACGTATAATATTTTGAAAAAGCCAACAGGAAGAGGCGGCTTGGCAAAGTCTGATGCACAGCGATTAATCCAAGTGCCAATTTGCTACTAATCTTCTGTGGAATGGTTTTGCTCCTGGTTTATTAAGGAAGCAGACGTCTGGGTGGCTCAGTACTGAGAGTATGCGCGTACGCATGTGTGCGTTTGCAGGCAGGCCGGGCAGATTTGCCTCCTTGGGAGCACTGTTGCTGCTAGGATCTTCCCAAATAATCTCTGTTGGTGGCTGAAATGGAGCGCGGGACCTGCTCGGCTCTGACGGCTCCTACCTCGGGAGGAGCTTAAGCAATGGCAGAAAAGCCCACCCAGTGTACTCGCCTTGTTAAGCTTCTGGGGCTTGCAGGCCTTCCTAACTCTGCCCTGGGGAAAAACTGTGTAACAATGGATAAAAGACTTGGGCCTCCCAGCTTAGTTACAAAGGATTCTCTTCACTCATCCTCTTAGTGAGAAATCCAGTTGAATGCTTTCTGAAATCTTTCAAATATTAAAAATAAAATAAATCTTCTTATTCTGTTCCCCAGCGAGATTCTTGACTGCGGTGCCATGTTGTCATACACTTCAGGTCCTTTAAAATGTCGAAAGGACCCCCTTCAGTGCCGTGGCTGCAGCCAGGTACACGGAGAAAAGGTTATTCAATTCTTTGTGTGCGCTCAAAAAGTTAAAGGCAAAAAACCAATGAGCCCTGAGAGGGAGAAGATATAGTGGTTATTAAAATAATTGTGTGTCAAGCTGCAGAAGGCTCACTGCTACTCCCTAGCTTGGCTGGGATCCGTTTCGGGAAAGAGCTAGAGTAACCGTATTTGTTTCAGCCAGGGAGAGAGAACTATTACTGTTTCACCTGGGCATATGAATCATCGCAGTTTGTTGCTCAGAACAGTTACTGCAGAAAATACTTGGCAAATCATTCGTGAAAAGAACCAAACACTGGTTTCAGCTGTGTGAGAAACTGGTTTGCCTTTCGTTTCCTTCTCTGCTGAATGTTACCTTCTCTCTTCCCTTAGTGCCAAAGTCAGCCTGGAGATGCTGTAGTCCCTCTTTGCACATGCTTTTCAACCCAGTGGCGACAAGATGTCTCAAGACACTCTGAGGTCACTTACAATCTGAAAGAGCTAGAAAAATTAAATATGTCCATGTGTGCCATCATCAAGGGAATCGTCTAGTGACTCTTACTCGTGGTCTTAGAAGTCAGTATTCCTTGTATAGAAATCTTTGACCAAACACGTTGTTGTCACTGCTTGTAAAGAAAATTTCTTCATGGGGATTTCTTGCAATCAGCAAAGTGGGTTGTTCTCTCTGCCTTGCAGTCTCTCTCTCTTTCTCTCCCATCCCAAGGAGCTGTTGAATATTCAGCATCACCTAATTTTAAACTCTTCCTTTAAATTCTTTGGTGCTTCTCAGTCATTCCAGAGATCACGCTGGTGTGTTCCTATACCATCTTGAGATAGAGCACATGAGAACCTGAATTTCTTAACAGCATATTTTTGTGTAAATTCATGTAAAAAACATCTACTTGCCTTATTAGGTTTTTGTTGGTTTTGGGGGTTTGGGTTTTTTTGACATCTTGCTCTATCTGAATTTAGCTTTGGCTCATTAGTCAAGGAAATAAACAGCCACATTTCTTATTATTCACACTATCACAGAGTGTATTCCAAGCCCATACATATCCCGCAGCTTGTTAAATAATTCTTTATCCTTTAAGAAATTCCCATTAATCTCTGACCAAGAAGAGCAATAATAGGTTAGTTAGTCATCATATATAAAAATCTGAATCATTTTTACAAGTATCTTTAATGGCTTCCATTAATTACGTGTCTTCATAAAAAAGCTAGCCCTCTCAAACACAGCATCCTTTCATTCTTCAAGAGGATCTAATTTCTGAAATAACTGAAATTAAGGCACTGATGCTTTGTTTGGGCAAATTAAGCAGAAAAAAATACTCACACAGCTCAAGCAGAAGGTACAGGAATCGTGTTCTATTAACTTGTCAGCTACCTTGGTATTATTAGCAAAATTTTACAAGTCAACCCAGTGGACTACTGTGATTAGTGTTACGCTGACAGCAGAATATTCCATGTGGACTGGGTTGTGAATTTAGCTGCAACCCGAGTGAGGATGAGACATCTCCCCTGCTGCTCTCAGCTTTGCCCCGCGTGTCCTTGGCTCGGGTTTCGTGGTGGTTGCGTGGTCAGCATGAACGGGGCTGTTACCCAAGCCCATGGCACACCCTTCCTGTCCCATCCCTACCTCCTCGTGCCTGCCTGCCCTGCTCTGAGGATTGTTGTGTTTCTGTGTGCTTAGCAGTATCGGGGGCATTTTTAGGGTCAGATGATGTTTTAGCCTGTTAGTTCTCTGGTCAAATGCACATCTTCGAGTGGGCAAAAATGGTCCCATCGTGGCCGAGTGGGCTGGGCCAGTCCTTTGAAGCACAGCTCAGACTTCTGGTAGATTAGAGTGACTGTAAAACCACAGCCAGGATCATCACGTCATTCATTCCTTTTTTCTTGCTTTTTGTTAATTTAAGTATTAGTTTGCTACCTTAAACCCACAATAAAAGGCAATGTTCATTGCCCTGCCGTCAGAGCTGCACTGGACAGTGTTTTAAAAAGTCTTTCAAAAAAGCATCTCCTCTGTGTTCAGCTGTGTTCCTTTGAAGACACCAGAGGCCCTGAGTAACAGATAAAAATTTTCAAGGTCAAATGTAAAACAGAGGCCGCCTCTAACCCTTCATGGCCTCTTTAAACCCTTCCATAGTCCATAGGTTGAGCAACAATGAAAAAGAAAGGATGGTACTGAAGCCTCTTTCTCTCCTGTTTTATTTCAGGTCATGTAACCTTGCTCACTCTTGTGGAAAGCCTGAGGAGCTCCAGGAGGGGTTTAAAGAAGAGATCTTCCTCTCCTGTTCAGGTGAATAGTCATGAATTAGACCTTTGGGAGACTAAGGCAGTATAAATACACAAGGAAATCTTTTGATTGCACATAGTGTTAAAAGATGCTACAAATACCTCTACTACAGTTAGTGCTGGATTTTTATATATGTACTTATTTATCTTAATTTATGATATTTTTTCCCCTTCCCTGGGAAGTGAAGACTATCGGTATATAAGGGAGAGAATTCTGTGGTTTTGTATGCAGTATGAGTCCAGTACTTGGCCAAGACCCAGATCTATTGTGGCAAGAAAGTAATAGATGAACTAACTAGGGACCCAGACTTTCTGGCTAGCATCCAAGAAACATTAAAAAATGTAGTACTGCACATAACAAGTAGGAAGATGCATGCAAATGTTGATGTCTTATTGAAAACTGTTAACTTATTAATATGTTGGGTTTATAGACATGCATTTGGATTTTAAAACCTGCCGTCTAAGTTCATGCCCTGAAATTACCTAGTGAACTATATGCCTGAAATAATATTTAAAGTCGTGCCACATTGGTGAGGTAGTTCTGAAGAAAATGACACTTCTGGATCCCTAGGGCTAGACTGCTTCTTTTGGGAGCATCAGCTCTGAGGTAGTGGCAGCGGTCCAGTTCAGCTCTCAGGAAGGTTTCTAAGCAATGGTACCACATTGTTTCTTCACCACTCCTTCCCTGCCTGCAAAGAAGCAAGCCATGCATATGACCGTTAGGACCTTGTCGTATGAGGAGGACGGTTCACTGTCTATAGGTTCATGTGAAAGATGTGCCTCTGTGTGGTACCCAGAGATCTCCTAAAGCCTTGTAGAAGGGACATCCTAAAAGCATTAGAGATTGAGGGTCATGGGCTAATACGAGATTTAGGATGACATTGATGCCAAAGGCCAGAAAAAGTCTTATTTCTGTGGGTCTTCTAATGGGCGCAAGAGATGCTCGTATTATCACATCCACGTTGCTTATGACTTCAAAGTCTGGAGAGCGTTATAGTTTTTCATGTAAGTCTAGTTTGTCATCCAACCCTGGTAAGATACAAAAGGTGATTCAGTCACTCGTCTTGCAGACAGTCAACCCATTGAGCAAAGCATCTGTGATCACACATAGCTACTGGCTGGAAGAATAGGTGAGGATATATGCTTGAGTCTTTACTTCCGTGTACATTTATATGTGAGCCAGCTGCAGTCTGGTTCTCAGTTAATGTCATACAACTGCAACCCCAAAATGTTTTTATTTTAGCTGCCAAAGGCATCCTTGCCATTTTCCATGTTGATCTGAACATTTAGAAGGGTCTTTTGTTGCATACTCAGCAGCGTGTGCGAAGTAGTTGCAGTCACAAAAGTGCGAAGTATAAGGAAAGAAACATATTGGAAAAGTAGGTGAGCTCCAGTTGAGACAGTTCATATGGAGCACGCAGTGCTGTCCTGTGGAACACTGAGGGAATCTGAAATAATAATTTCTTTCTACCACAGCAATAAGCAAAAAGGTTCAGTGATTGCACTTTATTTACAACTGTAACTATCACCACTGACGTTCGCTAGAGATGATGAATCCTTGGGGTTTATGCTTTTGCAGTTGTATTTTATCTCTTTGCCTCTAGAATTATTATTTTTTTAGTAGGGAGTAGCTTAATATTAGGGCTAACACGTGTATGGTGTGACGTGGGTTTCAATTTGTTTTTTACCTGACCTTACTTACTCCCCGGTCCCTTCTCATTCATGCTCAGAGCTTTGTTTGAGCTGGAGGACCAGTTTCATGGTCGTTGGTGTACTAAGCAAGCTTGCTCATACACTGAGGTTTTTTAATCTCTCAACTCTAATTGTTGCATGCAAATTGTTTAATAAATAATGTTGGACAGAAAAAAAAAAAGAATAGATATTAATTAAGAAAAGGATTTAGGCTGACTCAGTCTCATACATGAGACAAAAGGTTAAGTAAATGCCAAGGCCGCTATGCCTCTTCAAACAATGAATATTAGTTTTAGAATCATTAATGTCTGCTTAGAAAACAGAGTCATACTGGAGACTTGTATGCCAAAATAACCAAGGCCAGGGCTGTTTCTTTTCAATCTGAAGCTAAATTATTCTCCAATAGAGGGCTAAATGTACGCAATTAACAGTGCTAGGTAGGACAACAGGGAATGGCACTTTTAATATGTAGCCAAATTGAGATCAAGTTTTTCTTTGAATCTGGTAACTTGGACATTTAATATGCACAACCGAGCTCTGCAACAGAATTAGTGAAAAGAAGCAGATAATTAACTCCTTCACTGCTTGTCAATGGAGACAGAATGATTAGCCCGCTGTTTGCTGATTCCTGTTTTCTAAAGTTGCTGGATCTACAAAACCAAAGGTTTTTTAAATTGTCTTCCATACATGGGCAAAGATTAAGACAGTTGTGTCGTCTTTACTAGAAAAAGGATTACCACATCATATTTTTAAAGAAAACTTCGTCCTGGGAAAGATTAGTTTCTCAGACTGGGGGGAGTTGTGATTGGAACAAATGTGACGGTATGAGTTTAACTAAAAGCGCTTACTCTAGTTCTGTGTTGAACTGATTAAGAAGAGTAGGCTGAAAGGCTCGATCGTATATTTTAAAAAATAAATAGCAAAAGACTTTTTAGGCAAGTGGGTGACTCTCACCAGTATGAAGGCAAAAGTCAAGGTGCTTATTAAAACTTCCCAGCGCCCTCATGTGCAAAAAAAACCGTTCTGTACTGTACAAGACGTTACTTTCCAGGTTAGCATCACCCATTTGGTATGAGTGTACCTAATACTTAATTCTCATCCAGCGATCTCCAAGAGGCTGAATATATTTATTCCAAATTTACTGCAGGGAAACAAGGTTAAAGATGGTGAAGTGACTTGCATAAGGCAACTAAATTGAGAAATAGCCAAATGGGTCCGAAGCTCAGCTCCTGAGTCCTGGATAGTACTACATTGTAAATCTCATGGAATTCTCTTGGGATGTCTTTAACTTACAGTTCTTGATTGGGCAAGAAGCCCAATCAAATTGTTGCTGTGTTTCTAGGGCTAGTTTGACTCTGGAAAGTTAAAACCTGCAAAGTTCAAATGTCATTTTACTTCTATTTGTATCTAAGCTAAGTCTGCACTTCCTTGCTCTGGCTTCTGCTTGAGCTTAAAGCTAAAGGGCGTCATTTTCCGTTACATGTAACACAGCCTTTTCACCTGTTGAGAAGGCTTTCAAAGCAGTGCATTTGATTGCAGCAGTGACTCCTGCTGAAGTCAATAGCCACATACAAATAAATCCTCAGGTTTGAAAACGGTCCACTTAAATAGTTCAAGTTTTGTTTCTAAGGCTGAAGTGCCTTATAGCTCTCATTTAACTGAGTAAATACTATTATGCTGAAGTCCTTTGCATTGTCATCAACAGGAAGAGATAGCTTTGCTCTAGGGCTTGTTTCAGTGAAGGGTCTGTACGGGAATGTGTTGTATTTACATTTAATATTTGTGCTGTGTCTACATCTCCCTCTCCAATATTCTGATGCTTGCTGCTTTCAAGAGTGGAAGAAACATGTCTGGAGCATGGGCCCATTCAGGGACACGTGCTCAAGGCCAATTCTGAGCCTTATACTTTCCTTTCAGGCTTTTTACCCACTACTACTAGGAAGGAGCAAAGATGCGGCCAAACACCAGATTCTCGCTTTCCAATATTGAGCTCCTCTCTCGATGAGTGGGTTATTGGTTTGTGCTCAGGCTTGGGCCTGTATAAGAGATACATGCCTGACTGTAGGAAGCTAACATATGGGATATTTTGACTGTCCATAATTAAGTCATCTTCATTAAGGCCATTTGGAAAGAATCTGCATTTTCTGCTTGTGAATCTTTATCTTTTCCTTTGGAGAATCTTATTTCTGGAGGTCAGGGCTCTGGATGACTAAGATTTGCTCTCTCCTACCCAGCTGGCCTGACTGCTGAGAGTGGACTCCAGCAACCTGAAGGTCTCTTAACTGAGGCCACCACAGTGGTCCCAGCTGCGTGCACGATGTGAACTGACTGAGGCCACCTAGGAACCGCTTCCCTCTAGCTGCAGCAGCTTCTTTCACCACTTGGCAAATATTTGATTTTGGAAGTGTGTAGCTTTCAATTATTTCACCATAAGTTCATGCCAAAAGCCAGGTATGGCCTCGTATTTGCTAAAGGTCTGGCTCTGGCAGTGTGGCGTGGAAGGATCGCCTGTCGAGGTGAGGCCTGAGGCCAAATTGTCCCCTTGCATTCCTTGTACGGGCAGTGCTGCCTTTACAGTTGGCTTTGGGGCGAAGTGGCTAATGCTATCAGAGAGAAATTCTCTGTGTTGCTTAGCGTTATGGCACAGTCATACTCATGATTTTATTCCTTATGGATACACCTCAGCACTCTCTGTCTGTCCTGACAGGCACCATCTATTTACTCATCCCTCCATCCGCTGCAATTGCCCTTGTGGCAGCACTGTATTGACCGACTTGGGACAGCGTGCAAAGTGGTGCAAAGTGTCTTCACACGGTGACACAAAGCATCCTTGCCTTGTGCTTCTTCACTGCAGCGGCCCGCAGCAACGACCCGCTACGGACTCTGCTGGCTGTGCACTCGTTGGGTTTCCGTAGCCGTCTGTGGTCCTGGTGCTGTAGTGTTAGGGCTGTTAGGGGTATATACACGTAAAGAAGTATGCCTCATACCAGCAAAGGAATCCCTAAAATAGTAAAGGAGAAGGGAACTAAAAATTGTATTTGTGTAAGACTGGTCATAGAGGTATTACTATTGAGTCAGCTTCGGTTGGACTTTTGATACTAACGTGCTTAATGTGCCAGTGGCTGTAAGTGCAGGGCAAGCTCAGCAAGTGCTGGTGAGCGCTGGCAGCCCTAAGCCACTGCTACCCCAGCTAGGGCCGGTCCCGCATTGATCTTACCAGCTGCTCCAGTTCTCTCTTCCCTCCCTCCAGGCTGCTCCAGGCCTTTCTATCAATGCCTTCACAGCCAGCTCTGATCTGTGTTCCCTCAGCTCCCACTTGCTCCTCCAAGCCCCTGTCTCGCTGCCCCACGTGGCCACCAATGCTGCCGCCACTCATCTCTCCCCGACCGCCATGAGCCTCCACGGCTCCGCTCTCCTGCCTCCCTGCCAGGTGCTACCTCTAACCTCACTGAGCACCCTCAGGGCCCCTTCTCTCATCTTTTACCTTTTCTTCCTTTGTGCTTCCGCTTCCCTAGATGAGCCCCGTCCCGCTCCCCCAAGCATGACAACTGTGACTGGCGTCTCTCTCAACACTGCTGCTGCTCCACCCCAGCTCCTGGTCGGGCAGGATTCAGCCATCACAGCTCACTAGGGCGCAGAGGTGCTTATGTTGAGCTCGGTCTTTCCTCAAGACACCTCACCCAGTTTTGTAGCATAACCTGTCCCATCAATCACCGTATCTCTGAGTGCCGACAGGCTGGACAAGGGCTTGGCTCTGCTTCTCACAACGTTTAATCCCCAGCGCCAAGTCACCAGGACACTGTAGACTATTGGGTTCCGCTCAGGCATAATTCCATCATTACCATTGATTTGTTCGCTCACGCTCCCCATGGTGCTTTTAATCAACTCTCCATCTTTGTGCCTTCACACCTTTACGCTTTTCATGATTGGCTCTGCTACCTTCTGCCTCTGCAATGAAATAGTACCATAGAAATCCTCCTGCCCCTTACATACATTAACAATTCCATTTCTTCTCTCTCTGGTCCAGTGAAGGGATCTCCCTCTCCCACAAAGGCACCACTGTCCCTGCGAAGTACTTCGGTAAGCACGGGGGGAATAGCTTCTATTCATTATTCCTCAAAGTCCAGTACAATGGGTTATAATTAGTTACTGGCCTCTTTGGTTTACCCTACCTTCAAAGGCTCTTTTATAGTTTAAAAGTGAAGGGAGATGCTGACATTAATTTTGACTGTCTTTCCATAGCATTGTACAGAGAAGATAAAACTAACATGCAGGTAGAGGGATAAGTAACTCACTCGCCAAAAAAAAAAAAAAGTAGCAAATAGGGTCATCATCACATTCATTTCATGAAAGTAGTGCGGTGTTGGAGAGAACTCATTAGCCTTTTTGTTCTGCATTATCACCATCATTTATCAGCAGCTGTATCACATGTCACAGCTACTATCCTTTCTGGCATCCAGTGTGGGTCCAAAGGACTCCCAGAGAATGCTGAGTTTCGACGCCAGGGTTGTGCTGCGTGATGCACTAGGCACTGTATTAATTGTGGCAGATAGAATTTTTTCCAATATGCTCCTAAAGGGACACTCAATAAAGCAATGCAGTGTGATTTACCAACTCAAAGAAGCATGGACAAATAAAACCACATCACGGGCCTGTCCTTTTTTCCTCTAAACCTTTGTTAGTTTGTTAGCACTTGAAATATTGCGAGTTGTTTGAAAACAAAACAAACAAACCCAAACCCGCAAGTGAAAAAAAAATAACATTAAGCTAATTAGTCAACACCAACATGCAGGCTGCTTTCAGTGAAACACTTCATTTTAGTTATGTCTTAAGTGACGGTGACCTGTTAAATCTTAAAAGAAGTCAGCTGCTTCTTTAAGCTGTGACTCTCTGATCACTTTTGTGCACACATGCACTATTCTCCACTGCAAAGCAGAGTTTGGGGAGTAGTTTTACAAATCAGCTAAGAGCTCCTCCATGAACCTAGTCCTTTAATTATCAGGTGATAATTGTCCACGGCTTGCATCAATGCAGAAATATGTGGGAAGGGAGAAAACTGCAGCCTTGTTCAAGCAGCTAAGTTGCAGTTATCAGTTCAAGCCACCGCTTTGAGAAAATAGCTCGTGTAATATCATATCTGCTGCACATCCGCTATCCCATCTAAGAGAAGGGGAAACACTGTGTTTAAGTATTTTAAGCATCAGAGCAGAATATGTGGAGGCTGATCCTGACCCTCTAGACTTGGCCAAGTCGGTTAACCCTGTGGCTCAACTTCTGGGAGCAACAGCATTTGCTTACCCCACAGGCAGAATGTGAGGATTAATTAATATTTGCAAAGTGCTTTGAAGATGAAAAGTAGCATGTTAAGTACTATAAAGTATTATTAATAGTGATAACAAACTGATAATTTTGGCGTATATGAGTCTTTTCTTAACCTTTTCTAGCGAGACCTTTCATTGCAAACAGCTGAACAAGTAACACCACTACAGCCAGAGTGCCTGAGCCCCTGTTTTTGAAAGCACTGGGGTTATGCTGATTGAGCAAGGCACTAAGTAAGTACGAAACTGTCCTGGTTCCAGCAAGGATGGGGTTACCTTCCCCCAGGAGCCGGCAGGGGAGGCAGGTATTCCATCCCACTTGACCCATGCCCGGGCTATAAGAGGTGCTAGCCGGGGAGAGGGGGGCTGCGGCGGTGCGCAGCGGTACTGTAATCGCGTCCTTATACTCCTTTGTCCGTGTTATTGTTTTTCTTTCTTCTTCCCTTTGCCTGTTCTGTTGAATTACACTATTTCAACCCACGAGTTTTGCCTTTTTCTGCTGATTTTTCCCACGGCTGTGGGAGTCGAGCCAGCGGCTGCGTCGTTCTTTGCTGCTGGCTGAGGCCAAACCATGACAGAAACACACTCCATTTCAACTTTAAAATAAGCTATGCTATGTTTTAAAATATAGTGTGACTTGGACTAGATGATCTCCAGAGGTCCCTTCATGGGTTCCCTGACCATTCTGTGATTCTGTGTGATTATAGTTTTAATGTACTGAGCTAATATGCCCGGGATGATTCTAACTGATAGATGCGTTAGAGCGGAGCAAAACAGCTTTGGAAAGATTTCAGCCCTTTGGGTTCGGAGCGTGTGCTTTGCTGTGTATCAGTTCTGAATGCATCTCCAAATTTTCTGCATTTCCCATGTGCCACGTTGATGGCTCCTAGCAGCAGCTTCCCGCTTGCCCGCTCCTGCTGCGTTCACCTGGCCATGCCACAGCGGCTTGCATGGTCACGCACCACGCAAACGCTTGCTGTAAAGAGGTTCACCAAACTTTGAGCCTCTTGTTGAAGTGTATGTTGGCTGCACTGAGTGGGGAGAAGTGCTTTGATTCTTGGCAGTCTCCCTCTGTGTGCAGCCACGTGGGAGAAGGTTGAGGGCAAGAAGTAGTGATGTGTAGAGTATAGGACTGGATGTTGCCAGTAATGACTCCTACCGTTACCCATTTGGATTTTACGCCAAGAAAATCAGGCACTGGTGTCTGCCGCAGTCAAGAGGAAGTCTGTCAATATATGTAAATTGAAACAAGAAACAGTTTCAGGCTTGTATGGCCCAGGTCCTTCAGGCCAGTTTTCTGGCATTATGAATTTTTTTTTTCTCTGAAAACTTTGAGATCTAAGAATTTTGTCCGGATTGTAAACTGTAGGACTCTCATGAAGACTAAAATGTATTTCTTAGCTTGATAGGGTAACTGGGATCAGCTAATGTTTCACAGAACCTGGTGGTTTTGTGGCTAGGGAATCCCTTGAGGAAGGAAGATATCCACGTTTCTTGAAAAGCTCCTAATAAAATTAGATACTGCTTCTGACCTTATCAAAGGAAAATGGAAAGTAAAGAAAATTAAAAGTGCAGCTCTGGGATCTTGTAAAATCCTGACGAGATGGCGATCTGGAATTCACTGTCCATTATTTTTTCCCATTTTCTGCCATATCTCCCCATGCACACACAATCCTGCACACGCAACCCCTGCTTCTTTCTCCAGTCAGATGACCTTAGTTGTCTCTCATCTTCTCTCTCAGCAGCTCCATCTCTAAACCCCCCCACCAAAACAAAAAAAAAAACAGGAACAAAAAAGAACAGCAGTCAGGCTGGGGTAACTTGCCAAATCCCAAACTTTCTCTGATGAGTTAATGCTGAAGAAAGGAATAAACAGCAAAACAAAAGATAATCTCCAAGATATCACATGAAGCTGTCCTACTCCCTTAACCTCTTTCCAAAAATACTAGCAAAGACCTAGGACATTTCCAAAAAAGCAGGACTTCTTCTATGCAAGGAAAAAGGCTTGTGGCTTTGACAATTTGTGGTCAGAAAGCAAACTTAGGGGTCAGTGTTCTGGCTTTTACATGAACGAAATAGGAGACAGTAAAGAGAAAGTAGAAATAAGAGAAGATGTGTAGAAGAAATGGAAAGCACTTTCATCACTGCTAAAAAACATATCTTTAACTGTTTGCCTTCCTCTTTGTGAGCAATTAAACTTTTCACTCGATGAAATATGAAGAATAGGAAAGGATTTTCTGATTGTACTGTGTCCATTTTCTGTGTTCCTGGACTACTCTTTCTTTGTGTGACCTTTATCAGGAAACTTGCTTACCTGGAACACTAAAAGAAATACTTTGCGTTATCCTTTTCTTTTTTACGGGGCTGTCCCAAGATAACCTCTACCATACTTGATATTGGTTTCTAAAAGCAAACTGGCTAGTTGAACAAATGGGGAGGAATACATAATGTCAAAATAGAGGTGAGAGCAGTGATCTTATTTTTGTTTGGTGTACAACCGTGATACAAAACCTAGCTGTCCAAAATCTGGAATTTGATCACTCTTTTTGGTTCCATGCTGATGCACCCTGATACCTGAAGCTCTAGCAAGGTTTTCTTTTTTCTTCCCCCCCCGCCCCCCCTCTTTTTTCCCCCAGGTTGCTTTAATCTGTAATACCAGCAATAATCACTGTGGTATTGTTGCCTAGGCATTCTTGAAGAGTCAGAAGTGGACTGTAATTGAAGAGTTCATTACCGAGATCAGTTGGCTCCTTGATTACAGTGGCAAGGTGAAATATATATCCTCACCAAAAAGCAACTGCTAAACCTTTAGAGAAGTCACCCACTTTTCACTCTTTTTCATTAGGACCCCGACAAGCTTGTCAGCAAAATTAAAGGTATGTCATTCACATCGTGCATGCATTGCAAAGGACTATAAACCTGCCAACCTCTTTGATGAAATAAAAGGGTTTTATTTATGATTCATGTAGGAATATGAGGTTATTTTTATTCTGTCAGTACACTAATAATCAGACAAGAGCTCAGGAAATGAGAAGGCAAACTGACAGGGAAGGTTCTGATAAAGGGGAACCCTCTAGGGTATTTTGCCCCCTTTGTAATCTCCTCCTTTTTAGTGCGAGGTTATAAGCATGGCATAGCATGATCTTGCAACTAGCTTGGCTCACAGGAACAAAGACAGTAACTACCTAGCAGGACTTGAGGTATAATTCCGCAAGAAAAAGAAAACACTTCCACCAGACCGGTCTGCACTGCTGCAGTGATGTGAACGGGAACTTCCAATCTGGTCTTCCAAGAGCATAGCGAGTTGTAAAGATACCCTGCCTTTCTGCTTGCTTTCCTACAGGGCAACACGACCGATCTTAACAGCAAAAAAAACAACCTTATACAGAGCCATTGCAAATTTGTTACCTGTTTGTTTTATACTAATTTTTACAGGACCCAAAGCAGGGCATTTTTCCAAGTGCTCCCAGTCTAGCTCAACATGAGATACAGCAGCACAGAAAAGGGAGGATGGGAACGTAGTTCCCTTCACAGTCGCTGGTCAACATTTATGCTAGCAGAGTAGCTAGGTAGCAGCTTGCATTTCAAAATATGCCTTCCCCTAGATGTTTCAAATGTCTTGGCAGTTTGAAGCTGCTTTACTTCTGTCCCAGCTAGGCAAAGCTTCTGGAATTGCATTTTGTGCTTCTCGGTGTAAGCTGTCATTCATGCCACAAGCACAACCGTGATTACAGAAACGCTCCTTGTGAGTAAAAAGGTATCACTGTATTAGCTGGCTGGCCTTAAGTATGGTAGTTTGCTGAACAGTGGTGTGCTGGCAGGAAAACACAGCCTAGCAAAATATATGCAGGATGAAGTGAAACAAAGTTCACTGGAGGAAGGAAAATAATACTAATCCTTCATTCAATAAGCGGTGAGTTAAGTACATTTTGCGTGTTGAAGAAATGTAAAAGCAAAGGGAAGAAAGCACACATATAAAGGTGGTGTGACTGCCTTCCTCTCTGAAGACAACATATGGGGCATTTAGGTATTAATAATACCAGGAGTTATACCCAAGCTGCTAATACAAAATGCAGCCCCTGGTTTAAGGTTCCGCTGAGTTTCGGAGTGTTTGAATTCCCTCTAACCAGAGAATCCCCTTTAACTGAGGGACGATGCTAACATTTCCATGGGTTGTTTAAATCATTGAATAGACCTGCAGAGGATAGTAACCAGTGTTTGAGATGGGATTATATTCACTCTTCAGTGCTGCGATCTCTGCAATAATTTTCCATATTCAGATTTGCACCTCACAAAGGTTTGGGAAGTTTGGATTTGGTTACATAGGGCTGGCTCTGTAAAGACGAGTCATGATCCAGGTATCAGAGACGCACTGAGCGGATATAGTCTGTCTCTTGGACTTAAAGCTAGTCTGTGTGATCGTTTGGGGATACTCCAGAGTGACACCTTTCAGACTCTTGTTGCTTGTGTTATACCATCCTAGTGATGCTGAGATTAGGGGTGATTCATAAGGCATACGTTCCTCTTAATGGAAAACATAAATCACAGAGTACCTCAAATAAATATAGATACCGATTACACTGCTGCCTGCAATGTTTTACCTGTTCCTTTTCTTAGTCTCGCGCTGCTTTCTGGGTAGTCACTTGCTTCCTTTTCCCATGGATAGACAGGGAATCAGCCTTTCTTCATGTTAGTGTGGGTTTTTCCTTTGTTTTCAAGCAGCCACAGCAAAAGGGTTTATAACAAATCGAAACTTTTGATGGCAAAATCTGCTGCCATTAGCAAAGGAGTTTCAAGACAGATGCAGTACGTGAAAGTATTTTTGGTGCCTTCTTGAAAATTAGTTAGATGGCGGGGGCTGGAAGCAGCAGGATCCTGGTGTTTGCAGAACACTTGGTGCTAGTCCTTTCTGAGAAGCTAGCCAGCTGGCAGGAGTTGACTGGGGTTTTGACTACTGAGTAATGTTGAAAGGACACAGAGTCGCCTCAAGGTGTGGCTGTCCCTTTAAAAGCCTCATTTCTTCTGTTGACTCGATGATTTACAATAAAGCATAATTTCATTTCTCTCAGCTAATTACGAACTGCTCCCTTCCAAACTCTCGATCTTTTCGCACAGCCAAAGGCATCGCTAGCAAATCAGACCCAAGATTTAGGAGGTTGTGATACCGCACCGCTATTCCCATAGCAGCCGAGTACTTCTCCTTGTACCTCTCAAGCCTGCCGTTGTGCTGGAAAGTAGAGCAGGTAACTACTTCATCAGTCTGAGATTTCATTCTCGTGGAGCACGGAGGTTCATTATACTTACTTTATCAGCAGTAAGGTTTACTGCCGAATCCATGAGAGATATTCATGTGAAACATGAGCAGAGAGAGAGGCATTGCATCTTTTCATTAATAAGCCCTCTTCTGGGATCCGGCATTAGTGAGATTCAGCGGATCATAGAGCACAGGGGTATCATTTTTACATGATTACTCTAAATTCTTAAACCAGAGGCTTAAGAGAGAGGCTTCTCACAAAGGCAGCTGTGGGAATTGTTAAACGATTGGCACGGCACTCACGATGGGCTGAACCACTCTGGGTACCTCCAGTCATGGGGGGTACCGGCAGGCATTTTATTACCTGCCGTCGAGGGAAAAGTGGAAAAGAGAGAGTGTATCAGACAGAGGAAGATATGCTAACCCCGCGAAATATCTCTGTAGTTCTGGCCCTCCTCCTGGACAAAACTCTTGCCATAATACCGATCCAGGGCTTCAGCACACCACAGGCTAAGCTAGTCTCTTCCCGTACCATATCTTCTTGTGTCTAGGCTTATTTTTAACCTGTTTGATCCTACCTTCTTTAGTATGGCTACTAAAACAATCCCTTTGCACCCAAATGTTTCATTCTTAACTGAGCAGAGGGTCATTTAATTCCACCAAACATGATACTTCTGAGGTGTATTGTCTGCACATAAGAAACTTGGGGTAGCTCAGAGGAGTGCTACGCAACTAGCAAATCTGTGCTAGATTGTGAGGTTGATGACATTAACAACGGAGAAAGGCATCTGTGGATTCTGGAGACCTACATTGTCTTCTTGAAGTCACTGCGTGTTTCTTCTGTGATTTCATGCAATTCCATCCAAAAATGTTGCCTTGCGCTCCCTCTGTCCTGGCTGTTCAGTCCTGTCCTGCCAGGCTGTGTGCAAACTGAAATGGGGAAGTTGATGTGGCTGAAACAAAACCTTTTATTTTTTTTTCTCCCCGGATTAGTTTTCAGATGGATAAGTTCCTCAATCAGTTCCAAAATACAGATGCACAAATGCTTATCCCAGCGTGAGAAAAGGGACCCCATAGGGACCGAAGGGACTGGACTGCTTCTGTCATTGACAGCCAAAAGTGTTGGCTGAGCTGTGGCTTCCAGTCCCCGTTTAGAAAATGGAGATAATAGCAATAACCTTATTTCTTTATTTCTTATGTTTAAGAAAACTTTGTCAACGTTTGCCACGTATGTTTGCATTTGTCCATAGAGCTAGATCTCAGAGCAGGCGTTAAATCTACGCAAACTGTGCACAGCTTGGGTAGCTAGATGTGCAAGAAACAAAACACTCATTTCACCAAGAAGCACTTTCGGTGGGAGATGAACTTGAGAATCAATATAGTGAGTGAAAAGCGTGATGCTGAACTGCAAACCACGATCTGTGTGTGAAGCCTTCAAGTGTTCTCTTCCTGAACACTTGCCTGCCCCAAAGCAATTGCTCTGATAGGCTACAACTGCCTGAATCTTCCCAAGGTATGGTTAACTCTGAAATGCGAAGGTGACCACTGCTCCGTTTACATTTCTGTGGTGAGTGTTAGCAGGAAAATCCTTCCTGAACTATTTCCCTGACATGTTGAAGTCTAGTTGCAAAAACCCCCAGCTTCCCAGTCAGCCCGATCCTGACTGCTAGTAGCTAGAGATTGTTTTAAGCTCTGAAGTTTAAAAGAGAGGAGAGGAGGAGGAGGAGGAGGAGGAGGTGATGCAGAAGGAGAAGACCACAGCAGACCTATGAAACCAAGGAGCCACACTGGAGATTTCTGAGGTATCCTGCCATAAACTACTTTGAGCCTTGGTGTAAATCCATCAATTTTCAGGTTTTTAGTTACAACTGACTTTAGGCAGAGACGTTCTTCTTTGAGACGACTTCTTACAATCTAGCGCTTTCTACAAGTCCAAAAATAAAAAGAAAAACAAGACCCAAGAAAGCGAGGTCATGCGGGGGGCTGAATAATCCAGATCAAACAGCAAAGAACACCCGATTAGAAGCCAACACATTTCTCTTTTCAGTATCTCTGAAATTGTTTGGCAGACTTAATTAGAAACAGGTGCAAGCTATAATATTTATTGCAACAATGCATCATTTTTGTCTGTTTCCAAGGTCATTGTTCTAGCCAATAGGAAGCCAGCAACCCACAGGGAGTATAACTTAGTCTATATGGGTAAAATGTGAATTACTTAACCCTTTATCTAGTGGAATGAAACACAACGTTGCACAAAGCGCAAAGCTGACAAAATAGAAAATCCTGCGAGAAATCTTTCATGATAACAGGTTCCAGTGAAGTAAGTGACATCACCAGCTGAGCTAATAGCCAGCCTTAGGTAAAATGGAGTAGGTACAGATAAGAAATGAGAAAACCACATTTTTTTTACTACTGCTCTTTCAAAGGCCTGGGTTTATGTAGCATTTGCTGCAGTAGGAGGCCATGATTGCATGTTATCTAGTGCCTGCTGTACAGTTGGGTCTCATGTGTTGCG